>NW_007747663.1:0-311 GCF_000696425.1 Galeopterus variegatus
TATGATTCCAACTATATGACATTCTGGAAAAGACAAAACTGGAGACAGTAAAAAGACCAGTGGTTGCCAAGGGTTGAGGGGAGGGACGATAAATAGGTAAAGCGCAGGGGATTTCCAGGGCAATGACAAGACTCTGTATGACACGTCATGGTGGGTACAAGTCATTACATATTTGTCAAAACCCATAGAATGTTCAACACCAAGAATGAGCCCTGCTGTAAACTATGGACTTGGGGTGACAGTGATGTGCCAGTACAGGGTTATCAGCTGTGAAAACTGCACCTCTCTGGTGTGGGATTTAGGTAACAGGA
>NW_007747663.1:5607-6496 GCF_000696425.1 Galeopterus variegatus
ATCCTGTGAGTGACAGAATCTTCTCTTAAACCAGACGAGGCCAACGGAGACCTGTACAGGGCGGTGACGGTGACAAGGAGGCAGAGCTGGGCTGGAGGAGGGGGAAGAGAAGCCTTCTCCCCGGGCTGCAGGGAAGGCCAGCCGGCTGCAGGCAGGTGTGAGGACCTTTTGGCCCAGCGGCTTCTGTTTTCTCCTAAAGGTGAAGCCAATGGTGTCTGCTCAGTGGGAGCGGGGAGGGGCCGGGGTGGCCAGGAGGTTTGAGGGAACGATGGTGATGATGGTAGGGGTGATGATGAGGTTCATTCTCGTCTGTTCTTACATAAGAACTGATGTTGTGTGAAAGTGAGCACAAGTCCTGCTTGCCCGGGACCATCCCGTCTCAGGGAGGTGACTGGAACACCCTCCCCCCATCANATGATGCCCAACAGATACCTGTGGAATGAGTAAATGAATGTGTGAGTGAATGAATGAATGGCCGTTAGAAAAAGTCATCTGTGTTTTGCAGATTGCTCTCTTCTGTCCATGAGAGGAATCTAGAGGATCGTTATGCTGTGGCCTCTGAAAATTGGATGCACATTTTGTGAGTTCCTACACTGTCTGAGGCCCTGTCTGCGGTTACAGTCTCGGCAGAAATGGGAACACACATGCTGGATACCTGGGGATGGATTTGGTGTGTTTCAGGATGAATGTTAACATGACGTGAACCACAATCTCAAGGACTGGAGAAGTCAGTGTGGGCTGGAAGGTGCAGAGAAGGTTTGGTAAAGACGTGAACTTGAGGTGGGCCTCAGAGGATTGGCAGGATTTGGGGAGCTACTAGATTGAGGAAAAACCCACAGGAGCAGGGCTGGGAGACAGAAATGGAGGTGTGCTCAGGAAACAGGTGACC
>NW_007747663.1:11198-12273 GCF_000696425.1 Galeopterus variegatus
CCAGTGCATGCATCCTGCTGAAGGCATCTAGGGTGTTTCTAACAGTGATCCTCTCTAGGCCAGTAGGATCGTGGAGAACGTTTTACTTTATCTAGAGTTTTTGTATTTTCTACAATAAACATCTACTATAAGCAAAATAAAAATAAATGTATAAGAGGAACCAGATCTTCCCGGACCCCAAACTAGCCTTTGCCACAGGCACTATTGACAAAGTATGCTTTAGTAAGTACATGCACGGAGTGACCATAGGATACACAATGGCAGAAACTAAATAAAGATTGCTGAATGTTTACGGGATGCAGCGGCCAGTGGGGAAGTGCAGACACGAAGGGAAGACGGCGCCATCCGGGGAATTTTGTGCAGACAGACACAGAATACAGTGGAGAGAAATGGTTCAGGAAGATGGGGAGGCAAGAGGAAGAAATACTGGATTCAGAAGTGGGGCTGTATTGGAAGATCAGAATGGAGCCAGCTTACTGAGAAGATTCCCTACGGTTTTTCTTGGTCCTGCTGCTTCCTCCTCAGACTGGAGAAACCCCTTGGCTTCACCTCCCCGGTTTCTCTCTTAATATCTGCAAAGCTCTGAAAAGAGCAGGCAGGTGGGAGATGCTTATGGTGAGCCGGCGAGCCTGGAGCTGCACAGTGCCTCGTTCTGTGCTGAGCCTGGAGCTGCACAGTGTCTCGTTCTGTGCTGAGCCTGGAGCTGCACAGTGCCTCGTTCTGTGCTGAGCCTGGAGCTGCACAGTGTCTCGTTCTGTGCTGAGCCTGGAGCTACACAGTGCCTCGTTCTGTGCTGAGCCTGGAACTGCACAGTGCCTCGTGCTGTGCTGCACCTGCAGCAGACCCACTCACCCACCACAGAGCTTTGTCAGCACAGAGGTCTAGCCAGAGGCTACCGAGAAATCAGATACAGAGGACAGTGGTTGAAAATACCATCCACTTAAAAGAAAGCAAAACCTCCTTAGTATTTCTGGTCAATTCAAAAATCCTCTTCTTATCAAAAACATCTTGCATATGATGCCCAACAGATACCTGTGGAATGAGTAAATGAATGTGTGAGTGAATGAATGAATGG
>NW_007747664.1:0-475 GCF_000696425.1 Galeopterus variegatus
CTCGTCTCCAGACTGAGCAGCCTGTGCCTCATCCCGCAGCTGCTGCTGGAAAGAGCCTCGCTCTGCAGCTTGCCCAGAAAGGGAGGCGTCGGCACAGACTGGTGTCTCCAGCTTGAGTCTGTGTCCTGGCGCATCGAGCAGTGGGGCAGTGAGATGGCACAGGGCAGAGGTGAGGAACAGAAATGAAAGAACCAGACACCAGGAGGAGTTTTAGATAAACCCACAGAATTTTTATGGGGGGGGGGGCTGGTAACAAAAAGAGGTTTGACTCGGTGAGCGACGAGCTGGTCACTAAGAAAGTTGACTGTCCATCTGGACTCAGCAGGCGCTGGCCGGTGGTTCTGCATCCACGTCTGACCGGCTGTAGGGGCTGGGATTCCTCACCAGCAGCCCAGGCCACCAGCTACTCCTGGACTATTTCCAAGGGAGACACCAGCACAGCCTGGCCAGGGTGACCTTCGCTCCTAGGAAATCC
>NW_007747664.1:5594-6358 GCF_000696425.1 Galeopterus variegatus
GTGCACACGGACACTCTGCCGAGCACCCGTGAGGTCAGGCGGTCAGAACGTGCCCACGTGCAGCCTGGGATGCATGGACACTGCACCCAAGCGGCTCGTTGAGAAATGAAAGATTCATTCAACCGCAGGCTGGTTTCTCTCCAGAGCATCAAGGCAAGAATTCGGAACGTTTCTTCAATGAACTGATCAAAGAGAAAAAGACTTTCCTTTCACTCCTGTAAAGCCGACCTAAGTGCAAGATTCCACCCACTTCCTCGGGAGCACAGAGACGAGCACACCAGCCATAAGGAGGAAACTGCAAAGCCCGGGAGCATCCTTGGTTCCGAAAGCCATGCCCGGGAGGAAGGTGGGTCTCAGGGGCAGTGGGTGGCGGGGAGGGGAGGTCAGGAGTGAGGAACAGGCCGGACAGCAGGCCAGGCTGCAGGAGGGGACGCAGCCTCGTCTCCAGACTGAGCAGCCTGTGCCTCATCCCGCAGCTGCTGCTGGAAAGAGCCTCGCNAGAGATCCAGCAGAAGGAGCAAGACACCCCGAGCAGGCCGGGTGTGACTCAGTATTAGGAAATCTATTTACTTTTTAGTTTTATTTCTTTTTTCCCAGCTTTATTTAGGTATAATTGACAAAAATTGCATGTATATTTATGGTGTACAACGTGATGTTTTGTGGAGTGGCTAACTCAAGCTAAGTAGGATATCTTTTTTTTGTGGAGAAAACATTTAAGATCTAATCTCTTAGCAACTTTGAAGTGTATGATACATGATCAACTA
>NW_007747664.1:11960-12273 GCF_000696425.1 Galeopterus variegatus
CCCCGATGATTTGGGGACGAGCTCCTGGATGCTGGGCTGTGAGCCTGAGCTGCTGTCTGTGAGCCACCCGAGCCTGGCACCCAAAAGGAAGGCCCCGCCACGGGCAGATCAAAGCACACCTTGCCCCAGGGGGGAGGGCAGCCGTGCCGACTTTCCAAACACAGCTCCAGGAGGTGCCCGCGTGCCAGGCCCACCTCCCTGGGTAGTGAGAGACACGTGCGTTTTCTGTACGGAGCTCTTTGTCTTCCGTGCGCTGCTGACATCCGTTTGACACTTATTCAATATCCAATGAAAAAGAAGGAAAATCTAGAGA
>NW_007747665.1:0-1134 GCF_000696425.1 Galeopterus variegatus
TATAAAATTTAAAAATCAAGAAATTAAAAGATTATTTACAAATATGAAGGTGATACCAGAAAAAATAGTAAGAGATTTCAAAGTACAGTTGTTCCTTGGTGTCCAAATGGGTTTGCGTCCAAGACTCCTCATGCATACAAAATTCACAGATGCTCATGTTCTTGATATAAACTGGTGTAGTATTTCCATGTGGCCTACACACATTTTCCTGTATATTTTAGATCATCTATAGATTACTTATAATACCTAATACAATGTTACCAATACGTTAATAGTTGTTATACTGTACTGCTTGGGGAATAATGACAAGAAAATTTTCTGTGCATGTTTAGTGCAGATGCAATCATCTTTTTTCCAAATATTTTCTATATGCAATTGATTGAATCTGAGGATGCAGAACTCACAGACACACAGGGCCAAGTATAATTGTCTTAAGGGACCAGAACTCTGCACTGCAGAAAACGAAGGAAGAATCNACTTTCATATGGAGAAACAAATACCTCAAATAGCCAAAGCAACCCTAAGGGGGAAAAAAAAAAGAAAGAAAATGAAAAAAAGGAAAAAAAATGCTGGGCGCATAACACTACCTGACTTCAAATTATACTACAAAGCTATTTTAACCAAAACAGCATGGTACTGGCATAAAAAAAGACACTCAGACCAGGGAAGGAGAATTGAGAACACAGAAAAAAAAAAAAAAAGTAATGATGAGGGAAATAATAACTAGCCATGCATTACACCTAGAGAGCAATCCTCCAACATGGAGCAGGAATATAGAAGGATCCAGGAATTAATAGATTGCTACTGTTTGACCATATTGATAGGACTATTCTAACTCCATTAGAGAGTTTGAGGCTGAATTATTTATAAGCATTTTCAAAGGTAAGACAACTAAAACTGAGGCAATGATTATCTCCAGGAAAAACAAAAAATTATACAAGGAATCACGATAATGTGTGATAATATTTGCTAATATAGGCCAATTACTGTGTGGCAAGTACTAGTATGAGTGCATAATCTTTTAATGCTCATAGCAGTTCTAACAGATAGGTATTATTGCTGTTCCCGTTTTCAATATAGGGAAATTGAGGCAGAGAACAATGAAGAGATATGCCCCAAATCACACAGCTATTG
>NW_007747665.1:6531-6973 GCF_000696425.1 Galeopterus variegatus
AGAAATTCAGTAAAGTTTCAGGATACAAAATCAAAATACAAATATCAGAAGTATTTCTCTACATAAACAATGAACTAGCACATAAAGAAAGCAAGAAAGCAATCCCATTTACAATAGCCCCCTAAAAAATAAAGTACTTAGGAATGAATTAAACCAAGGAGGTCAAAGATATGTACAATAAAGCTCCAAATACTGATGAAAGAAATTAAATAGAACACACACAGAAAGGAAAGACATCCCATGATCATGGATTGGGATAATTAATGTGAAAATTTTCATAGTATTCAAAGTGATCTACAGATTCAATGTAAGTCCTATGAAAATGCCATTAACATTCTTCACAGAAATGGAAAAAATCCTAATATTCATATGGAACAGCAGAAGACCCTGAATAGACAGAAGGAATAAAGTTGAAGTCATTACACTAATGGACTTCAAAATA
>NW_007747665.1:12501-12748 GCF_000696425.1 Galeopterus variegatus
AGAAATAGAGAGAAGTTTCCAATCAATAAAATCACGAGTGAAAAAGGAAGCATTACAACAGAGGCCACGGAAATACGAAGGTTCATAAGACACTATTAAAATCAACTACATGCCAATAAATTTCATAACATAGAAGAAATGAATATGTCACTGAACAAATACAATCTACTAAGACTGCATAATATGGAAACAGAAAATCTAAACAGAACAATAACAAGTGATGAAATTAAATCAGTAATAAAAAGTC
>NW_007747666.1:0-470 GCF_000696425.1 Galeopterus variegatus
CATGGGATCCGAACCCTCGGCGGGAGCACCGCCGCACTCCCAAGTGGCGCACTCTCCAGTGTGCCACCGGGCCGGCCCATCTTATTTCTATTTTCTTTGTTTAGTAATCAAATACTTTTTTTTAGCAATCACAGATTTACTAAAATATCATTAAATGAGCAAATGAACAAAAATGACCGAAAGCCCAGGTATTTTACAAATTGTGTAGTACAGTATTTCCTGGCTGAGAATTGACCATTTGGTGGGTAAATTTTGTTCTCTATTTTCTCTTGAGAAAGCAACTGATATAGGGGAATAGCTATTCTGCCCCATTCCTGTGGCTTCTCCATCACTTCCACACTCAAGTCTGAAAATACTTTCCACAGACTACCATAGATCTCGTTCCATTCCCTGCTTATTAAATCCTCACCCCCAGCATGTTTTGTAAATAATCATTAACTAGGTTTTGTTCTTCACATTTCCACTGGGGC
>NW_007747666.1:6093-6944 GCF_000696425.1 Galeopterus variegatus
CACCACCATGTGACCAGCCCTACAAGAAATCCTCAAGGGATTCCTGCATCTGGAATCCAAAGAAATGATAATCACTACAATGAATACACTAAGACAAACAAACAAACTGGTGGAACAAAAATGCAAATAAGAAACAGAAAGGAACTCTATCTTACCACCTCAAAACACCAGAAAATATTGAAAAAAACAATAAAAGGGGAAGAAAGGAACAAAAGATACTTAAAACATACAAACAACAATTGATTAAATGTCAGAAGTAAAGACTACCTTTCAATAACAACCCTAAATGTAAATGGGTTAAATTCCCTATTCAAAACATGCAGACTGACTGACTAGGTTAAAAACAAGCCCCAACTACATGCTGTCTTCAAGAGACTCATCTCTCCTCTAAAGACACACACAGAATAATAGTGAAGGGATGGAAAAAGTTATGCCATGCAAATGGAAACCAAAAATGAGTAGGAGTAGCTATTCTTATTTTGGAAAAATTGACTTTAAACAACAGCAAAAAACATAAAAAGAGACAAAGAAGGACATTACATAATGATAAAGGCATCTATTCAGCAAGAAGACATAACAATCAAATATATATATATGCATCCCAATATATAAAGCAAATATTATTATAACTAAAGAAAGAGATAGACCCCAATACAGTAATAGTTGAGGGCAAAACAACACTATTTTAGCATTGGACAGATCATTTAGGCAACAAATCAACAGAGAAACACAGAATTCACAGAATTCAAACTGCACTTTACACCAATTGGACCTGTCAGATATCTTCAAGTGTGTCATCAGCTACAGAATCAGCACATAAATCATTCTCCAGCATAGATAACACGTTAGGT
>NW_007747666.1:11803-12270 GCF_000696425.1 Galeopterus variegatus
GGGATAAGAAAGGAAAATGCATTGAAAAGCTATTCAACAAAATAATAAACTTGGAAAACTTCCAAGGTATAGAGAGAGACATGGACCAGGGTGCTAAAGATCCCCAAACAGAATCAGTGTAAGAAGATACTCTCCAAGACACATTATAGTCAAACTAGCAAAGATCAAAGACAAAGAGAGAATCTTAAAAATAGCAAGAGACAAGCATCAATTCATCTACAAAGGAGTCTCAATTAGACTGACAGCAGACTTCTCAAGAGACCACCTACAGACTAGAGGAGAATAGGATGATATAATCAAAGTACAAAAAGTAAAAAATCTGCCAGCCAAGAATATTATACCCAGCAATCCTCCTTAAGAGATGAAAGAGAAATAGTGTATTTCCCAAACAAAAACTGGAGGAGTTCACCACCATGTGACCAGCCCTACAAGAAATCCTCAAGGGATTCCTGCATCTGGAATCCAAA
>NW_007747667.1:0-321 GCF_000696425.1 Galeopterus variegatus
GCCTCGTGCCAGACTTGCCAGATATCCTGACCTGTATGTCAGAATAAAACTTCACAAAAAATCAGTTTCCTTTAATCACAGCAAACCAAACAAAACATGTCTGTGGGCTCTCATCAGCCCACACTCTACCACTTTTGACATCAGGCTGAATGCTTTACGTATGGCAGTACACACGTCACATTTAATTGTGTTTTTTGTCACATTTAATCGTCTTTTTCTACTTAAGTGTCCCCCTGTAACCTCCAGTGTGCATATAGGTGGTTTTCTGTTTGTTGGCTTTCTTGTTTGTTTTTATTCTCTAAGAGAAAATATCATGGGTGA
>NW_007747667.1:6017-6305 GCF_000696425.1 Galeopterus variegatus
TTGAGAGTCACGGGCAGGGGACAGAGCAAGATGGCCTTCCACGTTCTGAAATGTAAGGTCAAGGGCATGTGAGTGAGGCATTAGCACGGTTGAGTGTCATAGCAGGAACAGCCTTCTGTGTGACAAGCCCAGGACAGGTGCTTTCTCACTCAGCGTGGGTTTAATGTCCACTCGCAAAACCGCCTACCGTCAAAAAGTTCTCACCATGGTGCCTGAAATTTGTGCTGTAAGTCACCAGTCTCCAGAGGCCACCAATAAAATGTCAGTACATTACCCAGGAACAATAGC
>NW_007747667.1:9315-9790 GCF_000696425.1 Galeopterus variegatus
TGTGAGCATGGGGAAGGGGGTTGGCCGTAGCAAGGAATCCAGCTCTTCTTCCCTGGAGTAGCAAGTGGTTTAGTTCTAGTCACCTTGGGTCAAGGAGTCCTGTTCTTAGGGGACAGCTGCCTCGCGCAGCACCTTGGTTCCTGTTAAAAGCACCACAGGGCAGAGCCGGGGTGTGACCCATTGCCCCATGCCAGGACAGCTCTCTCAGGGCTGCCAGAGTCTTTTATGGACAGATGGAACCATCTTCCCTTCCTTAGCCCTCCCTGTTTAAACAGCTTCAGAGGCAGCTGTCATACCACTAGCTAATAAAAGCACTTATCCAAGTGGTAATATCCCCAGAAAGATGTTCGCCTTGATAGAAAAATCTTCTAGAAGAGCAGCAGAACCTTTATTTCAACAGTCAAAGCAGATCCACACAGACCCGGTATCTATCTGTACCAGTATGCTGAGGGGCACTTTAACTTGGGTCTTTACA
>NW_007747667.1:11855-12270 GCF_000696425.1 Galeopterus variegatus
GACTGAAGACTTCAGTTGAACCCATCCCCTCCTCTAGGGACAGATATTTGTCTACCTCGAGCTTTTTAAAAAAAAGTTGTGGTAAAATACACGTAGCATAAAAATTTACCCTTTTAACCATTTTTAAGTGTACAATTCAGTGGCTTTAAGTACATTCACATTGTTATGCAGTCACCACCATCGCTCATCTGCAGAACTGTTTCATGTCCTGAACTGAAACTCTGCACCCTTTACAGAACAGCTCCCTGTCCGCCCTCCCCAAGCCCCGACAGCCACCACTGCACGTTCTGCCTATGAGTTGGAGCACTAGGTACCTCATGTAAGTGGAGTCATATACTATTTGTCCTTGGAGCTTAATTTTAAGATGCTTGGTAACCCTTCTTCAAGTGCCCTTCTTCCTTCTCCGCCTTCTCTC
>NW_007747668.1:0-8468 GCF_000696425.1 Galeopterus variegatus
AAAAGAAAAGAAATATTTGTTCAGCTCCCACTCCCATGATTGTCTTCACATGGAATACGAAGCCACCCAGACAGATAAGAAGTCACCCTCACCGGCAGAAGACATCCATCCATTTTCCCATCTTGTTGCCATTATGTCTGAATTGATTCTTGGAAGATTGTGTAAGTAACTTTGAGGGTAGAGACTGTGTCTTTACCCCTACAGGGTCTGAATACAGTCCTACATGTAGACATTTAACAAGCACTTGTTGGTTGTGCAAACCAGTAATGATGATGATGGCGATAAGCTCCGTACTTGCACACCAATTTGCAGAGATTACCCTAGAGATCCTACAGGCAACAATCACCAAACAGCTGGGGACTGTGGAAATATAGAAGTCTAAGGTGGGGCCCTTACCTTGAAGAATGTATCATCTAAACAGAGAAGCCAACCAGAGCTCCAAAGATAACAGCACAGGACAGAGGAAAGGGCACGGCCTCTGGAGTCAGGCTTTGATTTCAAACTCCAGCTCTACCGCTTGTTGCTACGTGACCAGGGAAAATCCCTAACTTCTCTGTGCCTCTTTTTCCTCGCCTCCAGATGAAGATAGTCATTCTTACCTCATAGGGTTGTAAAAACGTAGTTCAGAACACAATAGGTCCTCAACAAATGATCATCAGGATTACGATTGTAACTAGTATACAACGTAGTAGTCTCATGGTCCAGTCCTGCAAACGGTTGCACTCAAGTAACCCAGCAACAATCAGTCAGTAACAGCATTCAGCATTACAATGTTTCCTGTAAGTGTTCTTGAAAGCTCTAACGGCAGAACACGGGAGCTTTCATCACATCTACAAATTTTATTAAAAATCCTGGCTGCAGAGAATAGACTCCATAAAACCTCTCCAAAGTTATGTTTTAAGAGAGAGTGTTCATCTTTTAGAGATACATATGGTAACATTTACAAATAAAGTGGCATGGTGACAGGGATTTGTTTCAAAATAATCCAGTGTGAAAAGGGTGAGGTGGGTGAAAGAACTGACGAAACGAGAGTAGCCAGAAGTTGAAGACAGTTGTAGCTGCAAGATGAGCTCATAGAACTTCCACTTGTATTATTCTCTATGTCTTTATTGTGTTTGAAATTTTTCATAATGAAAAGCATATTTTAAAATTCTCCAAAGAACCTTGTGAGAAAGATACTCTAATTTCCCTGTTTCACAGATGAAGATGAAACTCAGAGCAGTTAAGTTACTGGTCCAAGGTCACACAGCTCGGTTGGCAACACAGTCAAAATTCAAACCCAGGATAGTGTGACTCCAGAACCCAGAGTCTGTCCATGACACTAGTCATTAGGAAAAAAATTACAAGACAACCAAAAATCTGTACAAATGTTCACAGAAAGATATATTTAGTCATTCAGATCCCTGTACCGGCCAGCCTCAAAAAAAAAAAAAAAAAAAAAAGGAAATTAAAAATTTTTAAGAAAAAGGGCTGGCCTGTTAGCTCAGTTGTTTACAACATGGTACTGATAACAGGTCCAGGTTTGATTCCTGTACTAGCCAGCTAAATAAATAAATACTTATTTTCTTCCCATCATCAGCTTGGAGGGGAAAAGGAAACCCTGCTCCTCTTTCCCCATCCTCCTTCTCTGTGCCTCTCTTTCTCTTAGGACCAGGGTTTCAGAGTGTGGTAATAAATAATAATAGCAATAAATGTGTCCTATCTTGCCAGCAAGGCTGGCTGCTCTCCCTTTGTCTCCCAGAGGCCCCTCACAGGCCTGGGCACAGCGTGGACACTCCACAAAGAATGCCAATTTGAGGCGGGCTGGGTGGTGGGAGTGGGTGCATCATGGTTCCTTGGGGTCCAACAGTCTGGGTTTAAATCCTGCTTGCCCCTTCCGAGCTTGTGACCTTGGGCAAGTCACTTCCCCATTCTGACCCTTGCAGGGCGCTTAGCATTGTGCTGGGCAGGTAGGACTCACTGCAGGAGGGTTGCCCCACCCACCCAGCCCCGCTTCCTCCTCTCGCAGAAGCAGGCCTTGTAGAGTAACATGGAGCATCAAACCAGCCCCCTGTGTGGAATCATCATAAATTGTGAATGAGTGAAAATTGACTTACTAAGGCTGGAGCTGAATCATTCCCTGCACCTTCCACATCCGTGGGGGCTCACGGAGCAGAAGGCAGATGAGTGGGCATGTGGCATTCCTGAGGACAGCAGCTCGAGCGTCTTCAAGCACTGCACTGCCACCAGACGGTTGCCTTTCACGTGTAGTATACAGCAAGGGCTCACCGGTGAGTCTGGGCATGTTCTTTGGAAGACTGGGTGCCAGCAGGATGCCTGGCATGGGGGTGGCTGTCATAGCCATGGGGAGCTTAGAGAGATCAGCTGTCTGACCCCTCGTTTCACATGGGGAAGCAACTGATTGAGAAACAGATTCGAATCTGATAAGTTTGCCGTCAGCCAAGATTCCCTCTGTCTGTCCCCCTTAGGCCACTTTTAAGAGAGGTGACAAAGCCCTCTGGTGGCAAGTCAACCTGTTTCTCGGGGATGTCCACCCTGACTGAGCATAGGAGAAATAAGAATGCAGTGACTGCCCCCATCTGGCTGGAGTCAGGAATACAGGACTCATGATTAAACCCCCGGGGAGGAGGACGACAGCCCCGGGCTGATGTAATAGTAGGTTTAATGAGCACCTATTATGTTTCAGGCTCCTTTCATTTAATCCTCACAATCGCCCATTATACAGAAGAGAAAACTGGAGCTCGCAGGGGTGTGCTGCTCTGGCCAAGGCCACTCAGTTATTCAGTAGCAGAACTGGGATTAAACCCAGAATCCAAGACCAGGTCCTGTTTGCTGGATGAGGAAGAAGGAAGAAAAAGAACGCAAATAACATTTTCTGAGCGTCACTTAGTGCACCAGCTCAGGTCCTCCAAGAAGCACATACCAGGATCAGTGGGAACACCCTTGAAGAACAAAGGGCAAAGGAGAGGAGGAGGCAGCGAGGGGCTCCAGAGTGCTCTGCAGGTGCAGCACCTGGGAGAGGAGAGCTGAGGGGAGAGTCAGGCAGGAAGAGCCTCAGACAGCAGCACAGTTCCGGGGGAAGTCTTGGCCAGGCTGATGCGGGTTCCCCAAGCCAAGGTTGCCCATCGAGGAATCCCACATAGGACAGGAATGGCCTGGTTCTGGTGCCCCCTCCGTGCTCAGTCCTGTCCGGGTGAAGTGTGGCATCACAGTGGACCTTCAGTGGGTCAAAAGCTACAGCAGCTGAGCTGTTAGTCAAGCATGCTCCCCACCACGGGTCCTCCTGAAGGGAGGGCTGAACAGGGCACCTCGACGGCCGCCACGCTTGACGTCTACCAGATCGTTCCATTGTAGCCTATTCCTGTTGTAACAGATAAGCAAAGCATGGGGCAATGAGACCATGCGGATTTTCTGTACTCCAACAACCTTTGGTTTATTGGTTTTAGCATTCACTGATGATCTTTGTCTCAGCAATCATGGGCTGCAAAATGGTGCTTTTCTAATTCTTTCATCCCTTGTAGATTGATTAGTTGGCATTGTACTGTAAGAGAGAACTCCCTTCCCCCTTCTTTAGTGTCATTAAAAAACCCATGTGGGTTTTATTCAATATATGATAACCCATTCCCATCACTCTTTTGATGTTTAAATTGTCCCCAAGTTGTGCAGTGGGAGCCCCTTCAAGCAGATCCTGTGTCCTTTTTGTCCATTGGACTTGTCCCCATCAGTCTTTGAGCCTTTCCTTGCGCTCCAGGCTCACCTTGTACATTCCCTGTCCATTTCTTCAAGGGGTTGGTGAGGGATGGTGTTTAGAAACCAAGATCTGAGGGATAAGCGTCCTCACTGCTAATTTAGTTTAGTTTGAGTTTGAGTTTATCGTGATTATCCCGCACTTTCCCTCATTCCATATTTGCATCTCTCTCCTCTGGCTCGAAGAAACATCAGGATGTTAACTCCATGTCACAGTGCACACAACTACAACCACACCTATACCACTACCACCAACAACAAAAATTCTACTAAGTTCATGATGTAGTTGACGTTCTTTTCATCCTTAAAATATATCCCTTAAGAGTGTGCAGTCACAGCCCCAGAACTCCCCCCACTGTCTGCGTGTGTAAGGGACAGGCTTGTTATCAATTTGACCAACAGGGTCATTTGTTTCTATTTGTATTCAAGCTTAGGGTTGCTTTTCCCATCATTTTTATTTAATTTTGTTTTTGCTTTGTTTTTTTATTCAGTAAACCATTTACAGGGTTCAAAACCATAAAAAGACGGTGACTCTTCCATGCCTATCTTTTCTCCCTATTCATTACACCCATGAGTAATCATTTTCATTAATTCTGGTTTATTCTTCCCATGTTTCATTTTTACAAAACAAAAGACATACCTATAGGTACTTTTTGCATTTAACAATACATTTTAGAAAGTACTCCATATAGGCTCATAGAAATCCTCCTCAATCTATTTTGTAAATTAATTTTTAATTACACAAGTAAACAGAACTCTTGTCTTTGTTTTTTAAAAGTTGAACATCACGAATAAGGCTGAAGGCCTCTCCCACCCCCTCTCCAGCCTCCTGCACCCTCCTGCAGCCCTGTCAGAGACTGCAGTTCATCCCCCAGACCTTTCCCTATGCGTGTGCCTGCCTCTATGCATACGTGAAGAGGGTTTCTTTACACAGATGGTATCACATTATAAAAACATTCTGCAGACAAGCTTTCTTTACTCAACAATGTATGGGGAATTCAGACATGTTGCTAGGTAGCATTTCCCCCATTCCTACCTACAGAAATCCTTCACATTCTTTAAGGCCTGGTTCCATTGTCATCCTCTTAAAACACCCTCTTATAGCTTGTCACAGTGTTGCAAGACTGATGTCATCCTTCCTACCTCTGGGCTCCCACCGTCTGTGGCTTATCTTTCACTAAAGCCTGTACATATTATAACAGGGAATAATGTAACCTAAGACATAGCTACTGTATGTGAGACACAGCAAACTCTTAGCACAATACCAGGGCAGGTGCCTGTTGGGTGATATGAACAGTGTTGAGGACAGGGCCAATGTCTTCATTCAACATTCTTCCAACAAAAATTAACTGCAGACCTACTATCTGCTGGGCCCTGGGCAGGATGCCGGGCACAGAGTGAGGAAAAGGCAGATATGGCCTGCTAGTCAATTTTGGATACAGTAGGGGGTAGTGGTTAATAGCACGGACTCTGCAGCCAGGCTGCCTGGGATCAGATCCTGGCTCTGCCACTTACAAGCTGGGTGACCTTATTGATCCTGACTTTTAAATTTTAGTAATTTGCTCATCATAGATTTTTTTGCATTAATTTTGATTTTTTAAAAATATTGCATTTAACATATTATTTATCTTGATTAGAGTTGGGGGGAGCATTCCCTTTAAATGTTGCTTCTGAGACAAGTATCTCACTCAACTCACCCTAGTCCTGGCCCTACCTTGTGCCATTACTTAACTCATCTATGCCTCAGTTTTCTCATCTGTAAAATGGGAGAGACAGCAGCAGCTCCCTCACAGTGCTGTTGTGAGGATTAAATAGCTAATTTATACACAGAGCTTAGATCAGAGCTCAGCAGGTGTTAGGTAAGTACTAGCTATCATTATTGATGACCATCATGCCAGGCTCACAGGGCACTTAGTTAACAGTGGCTAATAAATAAATGCTACAATAGCTACTGCATGCTTAATATTTAATTCAGCATCTCCTACAATCAAGTAGAGATTTTCCATAATTCTCAGGGAAATATAATGCACAATGTGTTTCTCTTTACCCCACAATGATTTGTTTCAAATGCAAACTCACCGTTCTTTTTTGAAGGATTAAAAAGTTCCTCACTACAACCATCTCAGCGTTCTTGCAAAACTCCATTTGTCAATGTCCATGACCACAGCATCCCTCCTCCTGAAAGCTCTCAGCAGCTCTGGGATTCATACCTGACCTGAGTTACAAATGCATCTCAGTCACCTGTCATCACTGCCTTGGCTACCTGCTTTCCCCTCACATTCAGCCTACTAATTCACAAAGGGCATGGACAAAAAGGATCTTTTGTGGATGTCTTCTGTCTGTGCAAAAAACCTAAGGAGCGCTGCCTAGGATGTCCTGCCTCCCTCATTATTTATGATCTTTTCACTTATAGCCATCCATCTTTCACCCTTCATGCAATTTGTCCCAGCCCCTTCCTGTGCCAGCTTAATTTTAAATACAGCTTAAGTATTACTCTTTGTCTCTGTCCCTTTTTGTTTCGTACTCTATAACATATTAATTCCCCACCCCTCCCACCATTTTCCATATTATTTCTACTTGCTTTCCATTCTGTATCTTAATGTTCTTTGCCCAATTCTACTCTCTAGCCTCCCGATCTATTCAATTCAAAGCAACAAATAGTGATGTCTATTTCCATTTAGGACTTCCCAGTTATCCGCAGTTCCATTTGATGCATCTATTTGTAAAGGCTCTATCTTCCTGAATCCATTTCCCTTATGCTTAACTTCACTTCAGTCCTGGCTCCACTCCCAGGAAACTATTCTACCTTGGCCTTTGTCCCCAGATCCTCCTGCATGTCTCTGCCTACAGGAACCTCCAAGTCTGTCCTAAACTCTTCTGAGAAAAGAAGATGGCCCCAGGGTTGGCCAGACACTGGTAAACTGAGGAATCCCTGGGCCCTGGGACATGAGGCAGAAATGCCAACAGCTTTTTTTTTTTTTTTTCGTGGCTGGTCAGTACAGGACCTGAACCCTTGACCTTGGTGTTATAACACCTTGCTCTACCAACCGAGCTAACTGGCCAGCCCTCCAACAGCTTCCTAAACACAATACAGACACATTTATTGATTTCCTCCTGGGTCCAAGATCTACTTAGGAGAATGGCTTTTGTTTCTGGGTTGTTGTTTTTTTCCTCCCCATTTCAATAGTTTGGGTTTTTTCTTTTAATTTAAACTTGTGTTATTCACATCTTGATTTTATTGCATTGTGGTCAATGGATATAGACAAAATGCTTGCTGTTTTTGTGTTTAATTTAAATGTTCTTAGTGGCTACAAATAGAATCCATTTCTGTACTTGGTCCATGGGCCCCCTAAAGAAGATTTCTTCTTTATTTGCAAAGTACAAAATTGAGTATGTGTCCATTAACTCCTCCTCATAGTTCTAATGGTGACAATAGTAACAGCCACCATTCATTGAGGGCTTGCTGTGTGCTCTGAGCAGAACCCTTTCCGTGAATTTTCTCATTTAACCCCCCAGGACCTGCAAGAAATGTCTCTTGTGATCCCCTCTTTACTGATAAGGAAACTAAAGTTTAGAGAGGTTCAATAACTTGCCTAAGGTCGCACAAGCAGAGGACTGCAGCTGGCATTTAAATTTGATTCAGATTCCTACACTTGGGCTAGTTTATGATTAAAGCCCTCCATAACAGGGCTCTTTGCTTGGGATTCATGGAGCTCCTGGGAGACATAATGAGCACCCAGCTGTGTGCAAAATACTAATGTACCTGCTGATGTGCATGGCAGGGGATTGGGAGGCAGGGGTTCGTTGAGCTCATTAGGTTCTCTAAAATAGTCAAGAACCATTGCTCCTTGTTTGTATTGTTTTTTATTTTATTTTACCATTTACTTATACATATTTGTGGGATACAGTATGTTGTTTTAATTTATGCATATGCTTCATGGTGATTCACTTAGGGTAGATAGCCTAGTTCTGTACCTGTTAGTCCACCACTTCTCCTCCTCCCCGTCCTCTTCTCTCCCAGCCTCTGGCAACCATTACTCCACTCTCTACTTCTATGAGAACCACTGTTTTGTTTTGTTTTGTTTTTTAGATTCCACACATGAGTGATATCATGATGCAGTATTTGTCTTTCTGTGCCTAACTTACTTCACTTAATATGATGGTTCTAGCTCCATCCATGTTGCTGCAAATGATAAGCTATCATTTCATTTTATAGCTGAATAGTATTCCGTTGTGCATATATACCACAGGTTTTTTTATCCATTCAACCATTAATGGGCATTTAGGTTGATTCCATCTCTTGGCTACTGTGAATAGCGTTGCGATGGGCATGGGATTGCAGGAGTATTTCTGATATTGATTTCATTTCCTTTAGGTATATACCCAGTAGTGGGATATCTGGGTCGCAAAGTAGATCTATTTTTAGTTCTCAGAAGAACCTCCATACTGTTTTCCACAATGGCTGGACCAATTTACATTCCCAGCAACAATGTAGGAGGGTTCCCTTTTCTCTGCATCCTTGCCAGCGTTTGTTATTTTCTGTCTTGATAACAGCCATTCTAACTGGAATGAGATGATAGCTCATTGTGGTTTTAATTTGCATTTCCCTGATGATTAGTGATGTTGAGCATTTTTTCATGTGCCTTTTGGCCATTTCTCTATCTCCTTTTGAGATTTGTCTGTTCAGGTCCTTTGCCCATTTTTTAATTGGGTTATTTGGG
>NW_007747668.1:11872-12270 GCF_000696425.1 Galeopterus variegatus
TCAGGTCCCTGGGTGGGCCCCAAGGCACTGGCACAGTGTGCCTGATTGTGGGAGGGGGGCCAAGTTCCCAGATCCATACCTTGGGTCCCTGGTTGGGTCCTGAGGTGCTGGCGCCATGTGCCTGGTTATAAGAGGGGGGTCCAATCCCATTTTCCATGCCTTGGGTCCCTGGGTGAGTCCCAAGGCACTGGCGCAGTGTGCCTGGTTGTGGGAGGAGAGTCCAGTCCCTGGCTGCATGCCTCGGGTCACTGGGTGGGCCCTGAGGCACTGGCACAGTGTGCCTGTTGTGGGAGGGGTGTCCAGTCCACTTCTCCATGACTCAGGTCCCCAGGCAGGTCCTGAGGCACTGGCATGGTGTGCCTGGTTGTGGGAGTGGTATCTGGTCCCCTTCTCCATGC
>NW_007747669.1:0-4422 GCF_000696425.1 Galeopterus variegatus
ATTTTACTCTTCTCCTGACATGTCTATTTTTCTGTTTTATTTTTTCACTGTTTCTTTTTCTCCTCTTTATGTCACTTTACATCTCTTACCCTGTGCTTGTCACTTTCTCTTTTTCAGTGAGTCTCTCTCTGTCTACGTCTCTTTTTTTTTGAATATGTAATCATCTGCTTTTATTATTTGCATACTAGTTCTCTTAATTTAGTCCTCTTTCTCCACTCCTTTTGTTTCCCTTCTGCCCTTCTTTCTCTCTCTCCTCTTCGGCTCACCCCTTTTCTCTAGCCATTGTCAAACAGCAAAGATATTGAGATGAGTGGGGTTCGGCGGAGAAATCAGGTTGATTCCAGGTTGAACTGAATCTGTAGAGTGTCAGTCAAGGTACTTTGAAAGCAGGAAAGAATATTAGAGTGAACAGAGAGCTTCTATCATTAGGTGCAATTTAGAATAGGTCATGCAGGGGAGAAAGAAGAAATGCCAGTTATGGTTGCAGATCCAGCTTCAGCAGCAGGGACTTTGGAATGTTCCACTGAACTCACCAATTTATGTGGTGATGCATCAGTGAGAGAATGGACTCAATGTGGGGCACGAGTGAATCAGAGCAATACAAAGACAGACTATAGCAGGGGGGCTGTTATCCCACCCGACATACTCTTGGCTTACCTCTAACTTCACCTGCAGCTGCGAGAGACAGTTCCAGTGCACATTTTTTCTTAATCCGTTTTTTAAAAATTGAGGTAGAATTCATACCATATAAAATTAACCATTTTAAGGTGAACAATTCAGTGGCTTTTTTTAGTATATTAACAATATTGTGCAACCACTATTAGTTCCCAAACAGTACTATGGATCCAAATGAAAACTCTGTACCCATTAGCAATCACTCCCTTGTTTCCCCCAACCCCCGCCCCCTAACCACTGGTAACCACTAATCTGCTTTCTATCCCTAGAGATTTACCGATTCTGGATATTTCCTATAAATGAAATCATACTGTCTGTGGCCTTTCATGTCTGGCTTCTCTGCTTAGTGTGATGTTTCTGAGGTTCATCGACAGTGCAGCACGTATCAGGGCTTCATTCCTTTTTATGGCTGAATAATATCCAGTGTACATCGACAGCCTCCCACTGCAAGAGTCAGAGTCTCTGCTTCTCTGCTGTGGGTATTCTCTGCCTCCCTAGGAGCACACTCAGCTTGCATGCAGAACAGTCTAGAAGAGTGAGGGATTTAATACCTGTATCCAGTGTGGGATCAGAATCCATGAATAAATACCTCAGGTTCCTCATCCCTGGAGACAGATGAAGAAAATTTGGAGGGACGCTTACACGGTTCTTTAGAAGATCCCTGATGGAGTCGAGCTGCAGTTTCCCACAGTGGTAACCAGCTCATAATGGCCTCTTCTCTCTTCCCTGAGTCACTTATCCTACTCCGACCTTGTGCTTCTTCAGAGACCTTCCAAACAAACTACCTGCACCCAAGGTCAGTTTCCGGGAGATCCAAACTAAGGCAAACTAACCCTTAAGAGGGTTCTACAATTTTTTTTGAAGAAACAGAGGAGGATAACCATATCCCTGAATCTCTTGACTCTCAAGGTTCTGATGTCACCACTCCCTTCAATGGTGTCAACAGAAGCCTCAGTGATCCCTTAGTCTCTGCAAAGTGTACCGTGCCCAACAGACATGAATTACTCAGCCTCAGACGCACAAGAACCAACTGGGCAAAAAACCACCTAATTCCATCCCACTCCTGCACTCTTACTTTGGTGAAAATGAGGCCCCAATATTACTTGACAAGATAAGGACATTATCAGACACCATATTAGGAGCACTAATGAATATTAATCTCATGTGTCCCAAGTCCAGCAATCTTACCCAGAGACCAGGTTTCAGAGATCCAGGGGAAACAGTCAGCCCAAGTGGGCAGAAGGTCAGGGTGTGGGTAGAGGGCTTGATTATTCCAAGGTCCAAAATATTACCTTTTTTAAGATCTAAACATTTTTTTCTGCAGCTGAGAATGCAACACTTCTTGCTGTCCTCACATTCTCTGTTGCTCGTACACATGTCTCTTTCTTTGAATTCACATTTCTCTCTGATTCTGGGTATTTCCCTAGAGAAGAAGCAGTTATACAACCATGAGCCTTGGAGGGCAGAGTTCTCCTAACCCAGGACAATTCTGGGGAGTCAGAGAAGTTTGCTTTCATTTTGCTCACCCACAGGAGTCCTTTCTCTCAGGGCGCCCTCAGGTTTTTCCCTACTGCCTACACTACTCTCCCTTCTGACCACCCTCACTCTACCTTTTTACCCCATCTCTAGTTCCACCCTCTAGCCCCATCCCTTCCAAGGCACATTTCTCAACCACTAGTGACATTTGGGCTGGATCATTCTTTGGGTGGGGTGTCCTGTGCATTGTAGGATGTTTTGTAGCATCCCTGGCCTCTATGCATTAGATACATCCCCAAGTTATGACAACCCAAACAGTCTCCGGACACTGGAAATGTCCCCTAGGAGGCAAAATTGCCCCATTGGTAGCCACTGGTTTAAGCTGATATTGTCCTTTTGGCCTTGTTGAGGAGTCAGTGTTTGGGAGTTGCTTTGGGCGGGTGGGACAATGTTACACAGTAATGAAGATCACTCACCCTGGAGACAGTTTGGTTTTTGAATTCTATCAGGTGGTCTGCTACTTACCCTCTCTGAACCTTGGTTTCTTCATCTGTAAAATCATTTTGTCCTTACAGAGGTGTGAGGAAAAAAGGAGGCAAAGAAAGTAGAGCTTCCTAGTTATAGTAAACGATGCACAGTAATATTAATTAACATTTGTTACATATTTACCATAAGCCACACACTTTTCTAAGCATTTTAAATGTATAATCTCATTTCATCCCCACAACAGCTCTAGGAGGTAAATTCTATTAATATCTTCATTTTACAGATGAGGAAACTGACACATATGGAATTTAAGTAATTTTCCCAGGGTTATATGTCTACTAGGATTTTAATCCACTAAATCTGACTCCAGATCCCTCTTAAATTTTTTGTAAATCCCTACTTTCCAAGTGTTCAACAAATGGTAACAATCATCACTATTACTATATAGACATGGAGTATTAGTGTCTTAAGTTTAAAGGGACTTCTTTATCCCAAAGTCAAGGAACCCCTGCAGGGACACTTCATGGGACCGCATGTGAAAGAACAAGGCAAAGATGGATAATGTCCTGAGAAAAGATCCTGTCTTTCTTATGGGGTGAGGGGAAGGTCCTTTAAGCTTCCCAGATTTCTACATCTCCTTCCATAAATACTAGATCCTGTGACTCTCTCCCGTCTCCCTGAGAAAGACCCTCTACTTCAAAGGGGATAAAGAGGGGATTTCCTAAGTGTGGGTTCCTTTATTACCAGAAGGGATCTTCCACAGAAGGGGTTTTCCAAATATCCCTCTACTCTCCCAACCCAGGACCAGGGCTAGGATGGTGGAAAGCAACTCAGATCTGAGGTATTGTTCCTTGTTCCTTCCTACCAGAAAATTTCCCTCTTTCCAGGGCAAGGGCTGAGGCCCAATACTTACTGTAAATACTTACAGTTATTCAGACCAGTTCCCTGGACATTCGCAAAGAGGATAAATACAACAATTCCTTGAACTTGTTAAGTGAACAGATGTGATGTAGATGGTGGGAGGGGGGAGAGACAGGGGAAAAGTGGAACAGGTAAAGGGACACGAAAAACAGCTACGTTGTAACAAAACCCTGAAAAGTATACAAACACATGGAAATTAAACAGCATTCTACTTAACGATACATGGGTCCAAGAAGAAATCAAGCAGGAAATAAAAAAATTTATTGAAACTAATGAAAATAATGATACATCATACCAAAACGTGTGGGATACAGCAAAGGCAGTACTAAGGGGGAAATTTATTGCATTAAATGCCTACCTCAGAAAAATGGAAAGCTGGCAAGTGAACAATCTAATAAAGCGCCTTAAAGAACTAGAAAAACAAGAACAATCCAAACCTAAAGTTAGCAGAAGGAAAGAAATCATCAAGATCAGAGCAGAACTTAACGAAATTGAAAACCAAAAAACAATACAAAAGATCAACAAATCAAAAAGTTGGTTTTTTGAAAAGATAAACAAAATCGACAAACCACTTGCATGGCTAACAAAAAAAAGAAGAGAGAAGATTCAAATAACAAAAATTAGAAATGAAAAAGGTGATATTACAACTGACCCAAATGAAATACAACGAATCATCCGAGACTACTATAAACAGCTATACGCCAACAAGTTCGAAAACCTGGAGGAAATGGATAAATTCCTGGACTCACACAAGCTTCCAAAATTAAACCAAGAAGATATAGAAAACCTGAACAGACCAATAACAATAAAGGAGACTGAAGCTGTTATCAGAAAGCTCCCAACAAAGAAAACCCCGGGACCAGA
>NW_007747669.1:5422-8721 GCF_000696425.1 Galeopterus variegatus
CAACAAGCAAACGGAAAGGACATTCTTGGGGGGGAGGGGAGAGAGGGAGGAGGGTGGGAGGAATCGGTGAAGGGCCATAATAATCATATACATTGTATATTGACAAAATAAAAATAAAAAAAAAAAAGAAAAAGAAAAACATCTACGTTGTGTATTGATAAGTTAAAATTTAAAAAATAAGGGTAGAAAAACAAAACAAAGCAAAAATAAATAAAATAAAAAGAAGAAAATTGGGTCAATTGTAACAACATAAATTAGCCTGAAGGACATAATACTAAATAAAATAATCCAGATGCACAAAAACAAGTAGTGCACAATCTCACTTATATGTGGAATCTGAAATAGTTAAGCTTATAGGAGCAGATAGTAGAATGATGCCTACCAGACGCTGGGAGGAAGGGGAAAAGGGGGAGATGTTAGTCAAGGGGTACAAAGTTTCAGTTACGTATGATCAATAATTTCTGGAAATCTAATGTACAACAATGTGACTATAGTTAATAGTACTTTATTGTATACTTGAAATCTGGTAAGAAGGTAAATCTTAAGTGTTCTCACCAAAAAAGGAAAGAAGAAAATGGTAATCATCTGAGGTGACGGATACAGTAATTAGAATTATTGTGATGATTATTTCACAATGTATACGTATATCAAATTATCAAATATTATTTTATTTTATTATTTATTTAATTACTCATTTTTATTAGCTCCCACATGTAAGTGAGAACGTGTGGTATTTCTCTTTCTGTGCCTGGCTTGTTTCACTTAACGTAATTTTCTCTAAGTTCATCCATGTTGCTGTGAATGGTAGTATTTCATTCTGCTTTATAGCAGAGTAGTATTCCATTGTGTAGATATACCACATTTTCCTTATCCGCTCATCTGATGAGGGGCATTTAGGCTGATTTCTACTCTTGGCTGTTGTAAATAGAGCTTCAATAAACATGGGAGTGCAGGTATCCCTTTGACAAAAATCATCAAATTTTATATCTAAATATATACACTTGAAAAATTTCAAATATACCTCAATAAATTATTTAAAAAGTGAGGTAAAAACTAAATCCACTATTATACTTGGAGATTTCAACACCACTCTATCATGAATAAACAGATCCAGCAGGCAGAAAATCAATAAGAACATAGTTGAACTAAATGACACCCTCAGTCAACTGGTATATAATTGACATCAATAGACTAGTTCATTCAACAACATCAGGATACATATTTTTCTCAAGCTCACTTAGAACATTCACCAAGATAGACCACATTCCAGGCCATAAAACATACCTTAATGAATAAAAAAGAATAGAAATCATGCAGTGTCTGCTCTCATACCACAATTAAATCAAACTAGAAATCAACATCAGAAAGATAACTGGAAAACCCCCAAATACCTGGAGATTAAACAACACGCTGCTAAACAATGATTATTTATTTTTTAGCTCCCACTTATGAGTGAGGGCATGCAGTATTTCTCTTACTATTCTTAACTTATTTCACTTAACATAATTTTCTCTAAGTTCATCCATGTTGCTACAAATGGCAGAATTTTATTCCTTTTTATCTTCCATCATGTATATTTACCACATTTTCCTTATCCAGTCATCCACAGATGGACATTTAGATTGGCTCCAACTCTTGGCTATTGTAAATAAAGCTGTGATAAACATGGGATTGCAGGTATCCCTTTGATATGATGATTTCCATTCTTTTGGGTATATACTCAGAAGTGGGATTGCTGGATTATATAGGCCTAGACAAAAATGAATCCAATTAGGGGAAAATTCCCTGTACCAGCTCCTGTGGCCCTTGTGGCCTTCCTCCTACCTCACCCCCTATGAGCATTCTCCTGAATTCCTGCCCTGGTGGTACAGAATGGTGTGCCCAGGCTGCACACATTGGAACAGAAATGCCTTCTGTTTTGGAATTTGTTCCTTCACAGAATTGCAGGATATTATTATCAAAGGGTGTTTTAAAGTCATGTTTGTGTTTAACCTTGTGTTACTTTACAATAATGAAAAATTGGAAACTAAGTAAACTAAGTAAATTACAATGCTCTTTAGGTTGGAATATTATATAGCATTATCAGTGACACTGAAGAATATTCACTGACCTGGGAATATTTTTATAATATAATGTTACATAAAAGTCTTGGTAGGGGAAAAAAAAGCCTTGGTAGAGAATAGTACTATATGAATAGAAAAATAAAGGCACTTTTAGTGGAATATTATTTTGAGGTGTTAATTGACTTTTTATCCCTGTAGATCTTCTTCATTTGGTCTTTTTCTTACCCCAGACAGCTGGGCATTCTTAGAAAAATAAAGGCACTTTTAGTGGAATATTATTTTGAGGTGTTAATTGAGTTTTTATCCCTGTAGATCTTCTTCATTTGGTCTTTTTCTTACCCCAGACAGCTGGGCATTCTAAATCATGCCTGGGGAAAGGATGGCACAGCAGAACATAATTTGCAAAATATTTAAATTCTTGGGTTGTAGTTTTCAAAAGAGAAGGTGCAGACCTAAGACAAAGATTTTGAAGCACATATGATAAATCTGAACCAGGTTTTACCAACCCCTGATCCCTTCCTGTCTCCTCCAGCAGGTGTATAAATATACATGCAGTATATCTCTTTCCGCACCTGGATTGTTTCACTTTTTTGAAAAGTGAAACAATCCCAGCCCATCCATGTTTTTGCAAATGGCAGAATTTCATTCTTTCTTATGGCTGAGTAGTATTCCATTGTGTATATATACCATATTTTCCTTGTACAGTCATCCACCGATGGACATTTACGTTAGTTCCAACTCTTAGCTATCATAAATAGAGCTGCAGTAAACATGTAGTGCAAGTATCCCTTTGACATGATGATTTCCAATCTCTAGATATATCTCCAATAGGGGGATTGCTGGATCATATGGTAGTTCTGTCTGTAGTTGTTTGGGGAACTTTCACACTGTTCTCCATAATGGCTGTACTAATGTACAGTCCCACCAACAGTGCAGGAGTGTTCCCCTTTCTCCACATCCTCACCAGCATTTGTTAGTCTCTGTCTTTTTTATAATAGCCAGTGTGACTGGGGTGAGGTGATATCTGAAAGTGGTTTTGATTTGCATTTCCCTGATGAATAGTGATGTTGAGCATTTTAAAATATACCTGTTGGCCTTTTGTATGTCCTCCTTTGAGAAATGTCTATTCAGCTCCTTTGCCCATTTTGTAATTGGATTGTATGGTTTTTTTGTCGTAAAGTCGATTGAGCTCTTTGTATATTCTGGATATTAATCCCTTGTCGGATGTATAGTTTG
>NW_007747669.1:9469-10021 GCF_000696425.1 Galeopterus variegatus
ACATATGGATATCCAGTTTTCCCAGCACCATTTATTGAAGAGGTTCTCCTTTTCCCATTGTTTGTTCTTGGTGCCCTTGTCGAAGATCAGTTGGCTGTAAATACATGGGTTGATTTTTGGGTTCTGTTCCATTGGTCCACAAGTCCGTTTCTATGCCAATACCATGATGTTTTGGTGTCTATAGATTTGTAATATAGTTTGAAGTCAGAAAGTGTAATGCCTCCAGCTTTATTTTTTTTGGTTCAGGATTTCTTTTGCTATATGGAGTCTTTTGTTGTTCCATATGAATGTTAGGATTGTTTTTTCTATTTCTGTGAAGAATGTCATTTGTATTTTGATGTAGATGTCATTGAATCTGGAGATGGCTTTGAGTAGTATCGACACTTTCACTATGATGTTTCATCTAATCCATGTTCAAAGAATGTCTTTTGATCTTTTGGTGTCCTCTTTAATTTCTTTCAGTAATTCTCATTGTAGAGATCTTTCACCTCCTTGGTTAGATTTATTCCTAGGTTTTTTGTTTGGTTGGGGTTTTTTTTTTTTTTTTTTTTG
>NW_007747669.1:11982-12270 GCF_000696425.1 Galeopterus variegatus
TGGCTACAAAACTCTCAGCAGCTGAGGAAATGGGCACTTCATTTCTGAAGGGGAGTATGGGTGCTGTCTCAGCATCTACTGGAGGCCCTCAGTAGGAACCTGAAGCAAGTACTCACATGGACTTTGGCCTTTACTCTGAGTTAAGATGGGAAGCCACTGAAAGACTGTGAATAAAGGAATATCATGACATGAAAAGATTCCTCTGGCTGCTCTGCTGAGAATAAACTGTGGGGGACAAGGGCAGAAGCCATGAGAGCAGTTAGAAGGCTATTTTAGTTTTTAAAAATG
>NW_007747669.1:12577-13271 GCF_000696425.1 Galeopterus variegatus
ATCACATTTTCTCAATCCCAAGGCCAGATAGTTCTGGTCTTTTCATGGGTGGGAGAGAGAGCTTAAAGCCAGTGATTTAGATGTTTAACAATTCAGAAGTTTCTAGGGCATTTTAGTGAGACAGAACATTGGGTTGATGTTTGCCATGAAATATGTCACCCATAGTGAGATGTAGAAAGGAAGGAGGGAGAGTGGAGGGGTGTGGGGCGGGAAGGAGGGATGGAGCCTAGGGGCAAGGAATGAGGAAGTCAACCTCTCCTTTGTAGAAGTCTTCAGTAGGCTGGCATGACTTGGCTGTCCAACCTGGAAAAAGAAGACAGTGGCCATGGGAGACATTTAGGATTCTGTCTCAGACTCTTCCCAGAGAAGATTGAGAAATCCTGTTTCCCATTATTCTCCAACTGACCACCCACCCTCAAAGCGGCCTTGCCTGGTCCCTCTTTGAGTCAGAGGGGACATGTGTTTGTTGTCTTGGCAGCATAATGTGGTATTGAAATCCTTTTAATAACCTGGAAATCAGCCCCATGGGGATATTCTTAGAGCCATGAAAGAGTGTAGCACAGCAGTTAAGACCATGGACTTTGGAAGGGAACCCACATGGGCTCAGTGACCAGGTCTGACACTTTCCAGTTGTGTGGACTTAAAAACATTACTCCTTTGTTTTATCCTTGTTTCCTCATCTAGCAGTGCTTCC
>NW_007747670.1:0-4708 GCF_000696425.1 Galeopterus variegatus
GGCAGGGAGGGGGAGAGAAGAAGAGGGAAGGAAATAGGGTTGGAAAAGAAGGAAGGGTGGGTGAGGCCTGTGGCACCCCCCTCATTCCTTCAGGAGAAACCAGAGGCTTCCAGCAGTGTCTTGGTCATTGCTGGGCAGGCTGTGTACACATGGCAGGGAGGTGTGGCTGAAGTCCTTGCCACCACACTGCTCCAGATTGGAAGCCTGGAGTGCTTCCTGTGGCAGCTTGGTTGTCATCACTGGGCTGGTTGCTGGTGTCAGGGGGACATGGCTGAGGCTCTCAGCTCCCCACATCTCCCAGCTCAGGAGGGCCTGGGGCGCTTCCTGTGCTGATTGCAGGTGTCAGGGAGCTATGGCAGAGGCACTTGGCGTCCCACTGTCCCAGCTCAGGAGAGCCCGGGCACTTCCTGCAGTGGCTTGGTGGTCATCACTTGGCTGGTTGTGGGTGTTGGTGGTTGTGGCTGAGGCCCTTGGCTCCCCACTGCTGCAGCTCAGGAGAGCCCAGGGGCTTTCTGTGTTGGTTACATGTGTCAAGGGGTTGTGGCTGAGTCTCTCAGCCCCACACTGCCCTGGCTCAGGAGAGCTCAGGGTGCTTCCTCTGGTGGTTCAGAGGTTGTTGTTGGGCTGGTTGTGGGTGTCAGGGTGCATGGCTGAGTCCCCCAAGGACCTCGTCCCTGTCTTGATAGCCCAAGGGTCTTCCAGTCCTACTAGGTTTTATAGATGCTCTTTGATGATGTGAGAACTTTACTAGTTAATATCAAGCTTTGTCTCTGGTCTGTGGGGATTTTGTTTTTTCTTCCAGGTCTCTGTTGGATTATTTGCCATTCAAATCACTTAAACTCTGCACTGGAACTAATTTTTTGTCTTTTTCTTACTGATAAAATGGGGGGCTTTCCTGTGGGGACCAGTACTTGAGCTCTGTTGTTAAGCTAAACTGCTGCTTTGCTGCAGATTCCCTGGGGAAAGCTTTGGTGCAGCTCAGATTTCAGTGGTTGACATTTTAGGTTCTTCAGGCTCTTGTGAGATCCAGTGCACCTGGGTTGTGTAGAAACTCTGGTTTGGACTTGAGTGTTTTCAGCAAACTGCACCACTTGCAGTTCTATATTCTTATCTTATAATAAGAATTATTATAATGTGGCTTCTTATCTTCAGTTGTTGTGGCTCCTTGCTCCTATGTGTCCACAAAAACACTATTACTCGTCTTGCTGGCCTGGGGGCCACCAAGACCCTCTTGTCCACTGCCACCTCCAAGAAACTTCATATGAAGGGCACAGCTGTGGCTTTCACCAGCTCCTGCTCCATTTAATCACCAGCTCCAGTTTTGAAGTGACCGAGGCTAGAAACTGTTGGAGCAGTTTCTTTCTCTCATTGTGGGTTTTCCCGCCTTCATGCATCCCATTTTCTGCTTCTCTGTAGAGTTTCAACTGAGAAGTCTGCTGTTAATCTGATGGGGGTCTCACTTATAAGTGGCTTGATGCATTTTTCATTTGCTTTTATGATTCCTTCTCTGTCTTTGAGCTTTTCCAGTTTGACTATAACATGTCCTGGAAATATTTTTGTATTGAATTTGTCTGGGGATCTTTGAGCTTCCTGGATCTGAAGGTCTGTGTATTTCCCTATACTTGGGATGTTTCCCATTATTATAACAATGAATAGATTTTCAATGCCTTTACCTTTCTCCTCCCCTTCTGGAACACCCATGATACCAATGTACATGTGCTTAAGTTTGTCTGCTAGCTCTCATATACTTTCTCCTTTTTTAAAAAAAAAAGTATTTTTCCCTTTTTTAATTTTTATTTTTGTCTACCTGGGTTTGTTTTTTTTTTAAAGAATTTTTTAGAAATCAGAGATTCTTTCTTCTGCTTGCTGTAAGATTCCGCTTCAGCTCTCGGTTGTGTTTATTTCATTGAATGAGTATTTCAGTTCCAGGAGTTCTACTACATTCCTTTTCATGGTATTCTTCACTTTGTGAATTTCCTCCTTCATGTCCTGGATATTTTTTCTTGTATCATTGTGATGTCTTACTGAGGATTCTCTCATTTCATTGAGTTTCCTCAAGATTGTTAGTCAGAATTCCTTTTTATTCATTGCAAAGGTTTCCTGTCCTGTAGGGTCAGGTACTTGAGAATTACTATATTCGTTTGGTGATGTCATATTTTCCTGAAATTTTCATTTTTCTCGTATTTTGACATTGATTTCTTGTAATCTTGTAGCTCACTTGCTTCTTCTATTTCTCTGGAGTGGACTTTGAGGAGAAAGACTTCCTTCTCTATTTCTAGGTTCTTCTAGTGACTCTCCTTTGTCAATGTAGTTGAGTATGTGATGAGCCACCTGCATGGAGGTCACAGCTGCTACTGCAGTGGTAAGCTGCCCTTGTGGCAATAGAAGCAGTAGGAGCAGTGGTTTTGGATCACCTCTGTGGAAGTGCTTCAGGCCTCCTTGTTCTGTTGGGAGTGCTCCTCCTGGCTCCTGCACTGGCTGGTGGGGTACATTGAGGCTGACTGGGACACTTCCCTACCTTGAGCTTCCCTATCACAGTGCCCCCTCTCCTCCTGCCTGCTGAGCGAGATGGCAGGGGTGGTTTGGTTCTACACTGGGTGCTTCTCTGCCTAGGGCCTCCCTCTCATGGTGGTAGCATTCCTCCTCTCTAACTTTTTAAATTATTCTGTTTCANCTGTTTCATAGTTTCCAAGACTTTGCTGAAATTCCTCATTTGTTTATGTATGTTGTCCACCATTTCCAACAATAGTCCATAGAAGTTGTAGTAATTTTAAATTGTTTTCTAATATTTCTATAATCTAGTTTATATCTGATGTAGTTCTGTTCATTTGTCTGTTTCATAGAGAGTTGTTCTCTCCTACATTTTTGTATGCCTTGTAATTTTTGTTTTAGAATGAATATAATTTGTAGGATAATAGAAACCAAAGAAATGGTATTTTTTCCTGGTGATCGATTCATTTCCTTTGCTTGCTCAGCATTAAGTGTGCTAGTTGAGTGGAGCTTCAGTTCTACTGATACTGTGATTACCTCAGTATACCACATAACAAATTCCTCTTGTTTTGCTTTATATTTTAGGTGGTGATTGGTTTGCCAAAGATTCTGGATGCCTAATTCATTTGAAGCTTTAGGCCTTTCCTTTGCACAGGTACATCAGGAGGACCTCTCTCCAGATTTTTCATCTTATCCAGCAATGGAATACTGTAACTAATTACTCTATGGATGTTTTTTTGTTGTTGTTGTTGTTGTTGTTTTTTGTCTTTTGTCTTTTTCCGTGTCCGGCAACGGATCGCAACCCTCAGTGTTGCCCCCGTACCGGACCGGGGACCGGCAACGGGGTTGCAACCCTCGGCGTTGCTCCCACGCCTCGCTCAGCCAGTGAGCGGGAACCGGTCTATATGTGGAATCCGCACCCTCGGGCGGGAGCGCCACCGCGCTTCCCAAGCGGCGCACTATCCAGTGTGCCACCGGGCCGGCCCCACTCTATGGATGTTATTTGGTTACTCAATAACCTCTGCTATCTTATGGGTTTTAGAATAATTGTATATTTCAAAATATCTAATTATTCAAAAATATCAGGTTTTGTGCCGTAATATTGGGAAAAATTCTTTCTAGGTTGCTTCCACTTCAACTTAAGTCAAAAGTTTGATAATATTGGATTATTCAACTAAATAAAATTAAAACAGGATTATAAAATTGTCATTTAATAAATCATGCTAACAAGTTTTTATAAACTGAGAAACTGAGAAAGTTAATATTTCTAATGACTGTCTGTCAATTTCACTTGCCAAAAAGAAGATTACCAGATACGCATTTACCAACAAAAACAAAAAATGGACATGAACATATATAGTCAAATATTAAAACTATCATAATATATTCATTGGTGATAAGGTCTCAAGAGATTTTAACATATTATATGTGTGGTGTGAAAAAAATGTTGACACTGCTATTACAAAAATACGAAAAATAAAATTTTTTCATCTTTTTCAGTATAAACAATTTTAAGGGTGCTGAAACCTATGTTATTTTAGCAATATAAATAAGAATTTATTCTAGATTAAATTTAGGAAGAATTATTTTTGAAGTTGATTGGAAATTGTACAAATTACATAGATTTTCAAAATTATATCTTTTAAGAGGCCCATTACTAAAAAAATGAATTATACTAATTAATTTATCATGCTCCATAGACCAGCTATAGGACCTAACAAAGATACATTTATTTTTTTCTAATTGAAACATGTTAATTAAACATACTTTATGCATACAGTATTGACTGCCATCACCTGTATATAACACATGTTGGTCAAATCAATATCATTAGCATATTCATTATTACAAATTGTAATTACTCTTTGTGCCCCTGCCCAATGTCTCCTGAACTGCTCTCCGCCTCACTCCTTCCACCTCTAGTAACCATACACTGATTCTCTCCTTCTGAAATTCAATGTCTTATTGTGGTCTTTTCTTTCCTTCTTTGTTTCCTTCTTTCCTTCTTAGCACCCAGTTATGAGTGAGGACATGTGACATATCTCTTTCTATGTCTGGCTTATTTCACTTAACATAATTTTGTCCAAGCTCATCCATGTTATTGCAAATGATAGAATTTCATTCTTTTCTGTGTCTGAGTAGTATTCCTTTGTGTGTATATACAACATTTTCCTTATCCAGTTGTCCATTGATGGACACTTAAGTTGGTTCCATATTT
>NW_007747670.1:9006-10549 GCF_000696425.1 Galeopterus variegatus
AAAGAGTAGTTCATTTAGTTATCATATATATATATATATATATATATATATGTGTGTGTGTGTGTGTGTGTGTGTGTGTGTGTGTGTGTGTATATATAATACATAAATATATAAATGTAGTTTAATTATATATATATGTATAAATATATATATATATAAATAAATACATATATAATATATATATAATACATAAATATATATATATATATATATATATGTAGTTTAATTATTAGTTTGGCATTTTAATCATTACTCTTTTTATTGACTAAATAGATCAGGCATTCAAGTTAATAACTTATGGTTTTCAACAAGATTCCAATTGAGCTGCCATATTTTACAGGTGAGCAAACAGAAACTTGATAAAGCCATGACTTGCCCAATGACAAATAGATATTGGGTGATCAACAAACCCAGTTTCCTTGACTCCCACTGTTGTATCCATCTTTTTATGCCTGGCTCTGATCTACATAATAGACAAAGATCTTATCATTTTAGTTCGTGAAGATGACATTTTCATACTTTGCTAAAACTTTTTTATCACTTTTAAGATAATCTTTATATTATAAAACTATGAAACTAGTTTAGTGAAAGTGTTGAGGGCTTCACAGATGTTTTGAATATTCATGCCAAAATGAAATAAAGAGAATGGAATGTTTAAAAAATTGTCACTATTTAGGAATAAGTATGATAGAAAAACAAACATACATACATATTGCTGAAAACACTTCCTTTTCCTAAGCCCCTCTCTCCTCCCCTTGTATGTCACTTAGAACACTCATTCCCTCCCTCTATTGCCTGTTAAGGATATGGGTGGGAATCTTAAGGAGTCATGACATTCTGATGACATTCATGAGAGAAGTGTTCTTAATAGAGAGAATGCTGGGGTTTCTCAAATCGATACACAGGTAGGGTTGTCAGACACAATACAGGACCCCAGTTAAATTTGAATCTAAGATAATGAATTATTTGCTATAAGAACATCCTAGATATTGCATGGGACAAATCATACTAAAAACAATTGCAATATTTAAATTTAATTCAGCATCTTGGTTTTTTGTTTCCTAAATCTGGCTACTCTACATGCAGTACAGCTGAGAACCTTGGGGCAACCAAAACATCCTGGTTCATCTGGAGCTTTCCTAGTGTTAATACTAGAAGTCACTCACTGCAGAAATTCCATCAGTCTTCTCCCCTTTTAATGAAGACGTACTACTCAGACTAACATTTGTGGTAAAGACATCTCGTGTTCTGCAGTATAAGAAATAGGTTCTAGATGTTCCTGCATTAAAGGTCTGAGGTCTCATGCAACACTGAGAGCTCTCCATGGCCGTATATATCCAGATATCCAAGGACTTAAGGACCAATGTGAAGACATTTTTTCCAGTAAATTTTCAATATTATAAAACTCTTTCTTATTGCCCTATTTCAGGCTTTCTAATCCTCAGCAGCACTGATACTCTGTGCTAGACTATTCTTTGTCATGGGAAGCTACCCTGTGCATTGTATCATGTATAACAGAATCAGTGACGTCTGCCCACCAGAT
>NW_007747670.1:11268-12269 GCF_000696425.1 Galeopterus variegatus
AATATCATGGTTCCTTATGAAGCAAATTATATTATTTGGGTTAAAATTTTCGGTTATCTGGGAATCCAAGCAGTGTGGTATCTAAAATCTTCTTCCTCATAATATCTTTCCTTTTTTTGTTTTTTGGCTTCATGAGCATGCCCTGCCCTAAAATTTTGTGTAGACGTAGTCCTCATTACTATGTTTCTCCAGAAGACTCACCTTGTTACTTTAAATTCAATTTTAATTAAATACTTATCTTCCTTGAATAACTTTTCTAAAAGTTCACTGAATCAAAGGGACACATATTCCTGAAAACTGTCAGGTTCTTGTCATTCTCCAATTGTCAGGAAACAGCTGATCACGACATTGTTACAGAGGAGAACAGCTCAGCCCTGTACAAAGCTCTGCAGAAAGAGCACACTTCCCATTCCCTGTATGTCCAGATACATAATGTCTTCACTGGCTCAAAATTTCCCCTAAATTAATATCCCATGAAGAAGTGACAAAAACTAAGCACATGCGTGAAAAAGAATATCCATATTTTCTCAGACCTGCAAACAAACCTGCTGGTGGAAAAGGCAGCTCCCTCCTGCCTCTGGAGAGCTTGTTTATGGGGAGATGCTGAGACTTTTATTTCTACTCTCACTTCCCGTTGCATCGAAAAATTAAGTACTATTTCTGATGAAATTCTGGCTCTATTGGAAACCTGAAGAAAGACAACATTTTATTTAAACATTTTCTATGAATGTTAAGGTAAAAGTTTAAATGTCATCAACTTATGCTCCATGTTTATATTCACAGTCCCCAAGTTCTTTTCTGCATAATGATAAATCATAACAATTTGTATCATTTTTATTTACTCAAAACCTGTTTCTTAAATATCTGCAATATTTCTGGGTTTTGCAAACCTTAACTATCCTTTTCACACTAACAACACAATTAAAAGCAGGGAGATTCTTTTTTTTTTTTTATTTCGTTAAATTTTTATTTTGTCAATATACAATGTATATGATTATTAT
>NW_007747671.1:0-569 GCF_000696425.1 Galeopterus variegatus
GGTGCAAACTTATTTGATTTACCTGAGCTACTGATATCCCCAGTTGCAAAATTATGCAAATATAACACCTCTGAAAATGAGACTTTGCATCTTAGTTAAACTCTTGAGATCCAAGATTGTCAATTGAAATGAGAGTCTTGAAACCCCTCTAGCAGGCAGCCCACACCCAGCAAGAAAATGGGAAATTGCAACCTGCTCTTGTCCTGCAGGCTGACATTACCAGCTTTGCTCAGTCTGTGCTGGGTAGAGGTGAAGGGAACAGTAGGCAATGTCTCCATGTTGCTGGCAGTAGTAAATAAAGAAATGATTACCGGGCCGGCCTGTGGCTCACTCGGGAGAGTGTGGTGCTGATAACAACAAGTCAAGGGTTAAGATCCCCTTACCAGTCATCTTTAAAAAAAAAAAAGAAAAGAAAAAAGAAATAATTACCAAAGGAATGAATGAATGGCAATGGCAATTTTAGTGATAGCTATACACAATTAACAAAATATAAAATGGAAGGTTCTGGAAAATTCTAGTAATTACATTAGTTGGATAACACATGAATACAGCTGGTAACTTACCAGCTC
>NW_007747671.1:1890-12268 GCF_000696425.1 Galeopterus variegatus
GGGTCAGAAATCTGGGCATGGCTCAGAGTATCTCTTGAGGCCGCAGTCAAGGTGTCCACCAGGGCTGCAGTAACCTCAAGGCTCAACTGGGAAAGGATCCACTTCTAAGCTTACTAATGTGCCTGTTGGCAGGAGGAAGGCCCTTGCTGGATGTTGTCTAAAGACAGCAGTTCCCTGCCATGAGGGACTCTCCATAGGGAGGCTGCAGTAACCTCAAGGCTCAACTGGGAAAGGATCCACTTCTAAGCTTACTAATGTGCCTGTTGGCAGGAGGCAGGCCCTTGCTGGATGTTGTCTAAAGACAGCAGTTCCCTGCCATGAGGGACTCTCCATAGGGCAGCCACAACACAACATGGCAGCAGGCTTCCCAGAACAAAAGCTGAGAGAGAGAGAGGAAAAACAAATCAGAAGTCACGGTCTTTTTGTAACCTAATCTCAGAAGTGACAACCCATCACATCTGCTGTTTTTTATATTTGTTAGAAATGAGTCAGTATATCCAGCCTTACCCTTGAGGAGGGAATTACACAAGGGCGTGAATACCACGAGCCCATCTTAGAGGCTGCCTTCCATGCATATTAAGATTACCCTTATGGGATAATCCCAGTAATTCTGAAAGATCATCCATCTCATGAACTGAACGAGGGCCCTGCACAGGTAAATGATGTCTAAGAGAAATGCTCAAATGTTTATTTGTTTAAAAAACACTAGTTGATCCCCAGTTTTATGTCAGACACTGTGTAAAGAGTTAGGGACACCAAAAAAAATTTTATTTTAATGAATTAAAAAAAATAAATTTTAAATCTGGATAGGATCTGGCTCAATTTTCTCATATAATAAATAAGGAAATTGGGTCCCAGAGCAGACAAATAAGGTGTCCCAAGTCACTTAGTAGCACAGCTGGTACCAGGACAAACATCTGATCTGGGGCTCCCTCCTCCTCTGACACAAATGTGGAGGCTGTCTGCCACATTGTCCTGCACAATCAGTCCCCCCACTTCTCTTTCTATGAATTAAACCACAGTGAAGGACTGAATCAATGGGGCAAACATTCTCTTTATATGCTTGTAGTTTTATTAAATTCAGTCATTCATACTAGGACATTCTTTAAATAAAGACAAATTATAACCCCTGAAGTTCCTTCACTACTAACATAGATTTTCACTGACTCCATTTTTTCAACTCCCTTCTTGTTCCCTGTACTGACATTTCATCTAATCTTTAACACGTCACCTGACAGAATCAGACACTACCTGACTTGGACATCTTCTCAGAGGGGCACGAGGGCATTCTATTGGAGGCACAAGCAAAGCTTGCCCCAAAACCATTCACACTGCCGCTCCGTTTTTTTGATTCCCTGTTGAGGCTGATGTTTATTTGTTGTTTTGTTTTGCAACACTCACATGTATCCACTTCAACAACACCACTTTCCGCTCCTGGAAAAATAAAATAACCCCTGCCCTATTCATGCCTGGAAATGGAATGCACTTCAAGAGGCAAATACAAGAATTTTATGCGATATAAATAGACTCCATCAATTCAAGGAGCGGGTGTTGAAACCGAAACATCGACAGGTAATTATCAAAAGTACCTTAGAAAAGCAAGTTTCTGTGGACAATAGCTGCAATTTATTATTATTATTGTTGCTAGCCTCCCTGATGTTCTCCAGCTATGATTCAAGTAATCTTGTCTCTTTTGATGAATCCACCTTTTGTTTTTCATTAAGGTGTCAATGCATTAGACAAAGGGCCTGCTGAGTACAACAAAAACCATGGTCACCTGATAGAGGAAAAACAGAACTTTATACACGTAAGTCAAAACACCATTGTCCTTGTGGGATAAAAATGTGTATGTAAGAGAACATGTGTACACACACACACTCTCTCTCTCACACACACAAATTGTTCTTGACAATCCTGGAGATTATGTTAGGGATCTTTTAGCCAGGATTAAATGGAATATGTCAGGGTTGACAATTCTAGACCACACATAACTGAAACCAGCAACCTTCTGCTCCTACTGACATGTTTATGTCTGTTTTGTGGTGATCATGCTGAATTTCTAGACTGATCTGATAGGAGTGAGAATCGTTCTCCTTCAAAAATGTTTAAGACCCTTCCCCCAATTAAATATTCTAAGCTGCACAGAGTATGCCTCAAAGCATTATTTATTTCTAGATTGTCTGCTCCAGTGCTGGAGCAGCTACTTTTCCCAACTCCTATGGGATGAAGAGAGGTGCGGGGAGTAATTCATTCCTCAGAGTCAATAGGGGTACGAGACAGACACACCACATGAGCACACCAGATGCAGCACTGGTGTTTAAGCATGTCAATAGTTCTTTGTAAGAATCAACCCACTTCTTCTGAGATGTGTAGGTTTTTATCAGCCTAACATCTCAGGCCAGTGACACAATCTTGAAGAGTTGTCAGGACAAATAAACTTTCACCATAATATCCTCACAATATATGAAAGGGGGAAAGGAATTTTCCCAGTGCTCAAGGCCAAATGTTGGTAAAAAATTAAAAAAGGAATAATGATTCAAAAAACACTTAAAATTAGAAGAAAAGATCAATGTAAATTAAACTCCTTCTACCCACACCATTGGAAAAATGTTAATCTTATATATCCCAGAAAGAAAAGAAACTTTTAGAAGAAAAGCTCAGATTTAAAAAAATATTGAGAACATTAATTTTCAGTTAATTAGGAAAAGCTATATTCTGTTTTTCAGAAACCAAAGCTATGTGCATTTTGGATAAAGATTTTGCTATCAAACATAAACAGCCATGGAGTATGAAATATACTAGCCATAGTATGTAGCACTTTGAAACCCAGCCAGTCCCAAGAGAAAATATAAAAATGGAAAATAGATTTTTAAAAGAAGCTATTATTTTTCAACTATGCAACCTCTACTCCCATTGCTTGTGTACTCACTCAAGTAAAGAAAATTCTGAAAAACAAAGCAAAACTAGAAAACGTATCCAATGTAATACTCCAGCTTTCTTTCTGGGAAGGCTGTTTATTTACTCATTCCACAAGCATTCATAGATCTTCTCTTCTAGCTGAACACTGTAACAGGAAATAAAAGATGAGTAAATCACACATAGGTCCTACCCAGAGCAGCTCACTTCTCAGTGCGAGGGACATACATATAAACAAATAATTATGCTGTAAGTGCTACATAAGAAGTACAGACATTGCATGATGAGAACCCAAAATGCTGAGTGGTTAACATAGGGGGACTTGAAAAAGTCTTTACAGAGGAGGTGACATTTAAGCTGAGTCTTGACATACGAGTAAGAATTGGCTGCGTGGGCAAGGTGGGAGCTTCACACATATTTCAGCGAGGATAAGGCACTTGCTTTGATTGAAGCAGAGTATGCATAGGCATGGAAGAAGGGGTGGTAGGACATGAGGAAAAGTAGGGATCAGCCCTTAATTGACCCATGATAAGGTATTTGAACTTTACCCTACATGCAATAGAAAGCCATCAGGGATTCTTAAGGAGGGAAGATTTTATTTTCATGCAAATAATTCAGATGGTATCACAGGATAGATGAGATGGTCCAGTTATAATCAGAATTTTACATGGTTACCCAGGATGTTCCCAACCTCGGCCAACCACAGGTGCTTCACTAACTGGATTCTATACATTACTACGTCTCTCTTTTGTAATCCCTACCCCATGTGTCTTTGTTTCCTGCAAATCATTCATTCATTCAATCAATCATTCCATCATTCAACAAATATTTTTTGAGCTCTTACTAAGTGTCAGGCACTGTGGTAGGGGCTGGCAATCCAGTGGAACAAAAAGAGGACAGTGCATGACCCCTGGCAAAGCCAACAGCCTTGCAGGACAGACAGATTTGTTTACATACAATTACAATGATGTGTAATGAGCGAGATGATGGTAAGCTACAGAAGAAGGTGGTTATGGAGACTTTCCTAAGGAAGTGATGGTTAGGTTGTGACCTAAAAGATGAGTAAGATTTAGCCAAAGCACATGTGTTGAAAGTAGGAGGGGGAAGAGGCAGACATTGCTCAGCAAGTGAGAAACAACGAGAGGCAGGAGAAAACACCCTGGAGAAGGTGAAGGTGTCCTGCATGCATGGAGAGGCCAACAAGCTAGAGAGATGGGCTGGAGTTAGAGCCTGCAGCTTTGCTCATTAATCGAGTAGATGGGGCTATGCTACAGAAACAAAACCCTACATCTTAGAGGCTCAACCAACAAAGATGTATTTCTCTGTCAAATAAGTTCTAATGCAGGTCAGGTGACATTCAGGACAGTTTTTTCTCCATGAGGTAAATGAGACACCCAGGATCCCCTTTCATGTTTCCATCTCAGCATGAGACATTCAGAGTCACCACAACAGGTCAAGAGAGGATGTGGAGGTGGCACATCACCTCTTATATTCTTTGGCCTAAGAGTGTCACAGTCATCCCCTGCTGGTGAGAAATAGCCACAAAGACCCAACTGACTACTAGAGAGGCTGGAAAATGTAGGGAGCATGTGGACCATTTGGGGATCACCAACGTCTCTGCCAAGACATGCAGGGATTAATAGGCTTTATCCTAAGGGTAATGGAGAACCACAAGCCTAAGAATGGCCAGGATCAAGTGGACTTGTAGAAATTACCCTAGTTATATTGTGGAGAATGAATTGGCTGGACAAAGAGAGATTAAGAGGTTTCTCAAAGGCTTAAGTACAAGAAGATGGCAGCCTGGATTATGGTGGTGTCAGCATACCAGCTTAATGGACACCTAAACTCCCATATTTTTATAAAAATCCTAATAAGGAATTGGTTTAAACTGGTACATATAACAAAGTAGGATTTTAAGAATAACAATCACAGAATGTGTAAACTACTGGCTAAATTTACCCAGTAGTTTAATGGGTTATAGATAGCTGAATTCTCCTCCCATATGTTGAGGGGAGGGCATGCTGGATGGCAAAGGTTCTTTGGGATGAGCCTATGGAATGGTGAAACAAGATTAGAAGCACCCAGTGATATTATCTGATCGTGGTATCTTGATGCTGAGGCTAATTCTGAGATCACAGAAGTATGCAGAGCTGGGATTCAGATGGGAAGCTGGGTAATCAATCAGAAAGAGAATAACTAACTTTCCAGAACCAGGCAGGTGGGTCATAAGCCAGAGTATGGAAGCAGGGAGCAAAAGGAAGTGATATTATCTGATCGTGGTATCTTGATGCTGAGGCTAATGCTGAGATCACAGAAGTATGCAGAGCTGGGATTCAGATGGGAAGCTGGGTAATCAATCAGAAAGAGAATAAATAACTTTCCAGAACCAGGCAGGTGGGTCATAAGCCAGAGTATGGAAGCAGGGAGCAAAAGGATGACAAGACAAGCACAAGAGACAATGGGTGAGGTCAAGAGTGGATACTCCAAATCGTTTTTACATACTTTAGTGAGACTTAGGGGGGTACAACTGCAATCATAAAGCTACAGACAGGTGGACATTAACCACGTTCCTCCAAGTCATTTCCCCGTCAATCATCCCTTGCTGTGTGCAGGGTAGAACTCCTGATTTACACATACCCCACTCTTCCCCATCTAATGAGATAATCCACCAGCCACTCAAGTCCTTCAGCAATGAGCCCTTCCTGAGACAGGTGGACAGTAACCACGTTCCTCCAAGTCATTTCCCCGTCAATCATCCCTTGCTGTGTGCAGGGTAGAACTCCTGATTTACACATACCCCATTCTTCCCCATCTAATGAGATAATCCACCAGCCACTCAAGTCCTTCAGCAATGAGCCCTTCCTGAGTCCTCTCTTCCCTCAGACACTACGTCTCCACATCCAATCCACCAACATGTCCTTTGACTCTGCTCTGAACTATGGCCTGACTTCATCCATTTCTTGTCAACTCCACCCTCATCCAAGCCATATCATTGCCCATCACCTGCTTGGATTAAAGCGATAACACCTTAAGAAGATGGGCCCCCATCTTCTGCTCCTGACTCCTACAATATATTCTCATAGCAGCCAGAATGATCCTTTTGAAACATATACATAATCCTATTATTCCCTTTCAGTAGTTACTAAACCTGCTTGGATTAAAGCGATAACACCTTAAGAAGATGGGCCCCCATCTTCTGCTCCTGACTCCTACAATATATTCTCATAGAAGCCAGAATGATCCTTTTGAAACATATACATAATCCTATTATTCCCTTTCAGTAGTTACTAATCCCACTTAGAATAAAACCATGGCTTATAAAGTCCTCCAAGATCTGACCTCTGCCTTCCTTCCTGCTATCTCTTTCCTCTACTTGGAATCCCTTCCTACTGATCTTTGCATGACTGTCTCCTTCTTGTCATATGGTCCTCAATTTGAATATTGGCTCCTCAGACAGGCCATCCCTGAACATCCAACCTAAAGAAGTCACTCATTACAAAAGAGTCAATCTGCGCTGATGCTCTGCCCGCACTTTTTACTCTCTAATTTTTTTTTCCTGTGACTTTCATGGTGTTGTATTGTGTTGTTGTCATTTACAGCCTGTTTTCTCCTAATGGGACACACCCTCCAAGAAAAGCAGCAACTTAATTTGCCTGTATCATTGCTGTATCCACAGTGCGTGCAACGGGTCTTAGAGCACAGCAGGCACTTCATTCTACTTTATCGAATAAATGAATGAAGACATGCACAGATGACTGAATTCTCCCTTTTTTTCCTCCATCTGTAACCTCTTCCTCTTCCCAATATTCCTTCCCTCGACCTTAAAGCTTGTTCACATCTCTTACATCACTTAAAAAGAAAAATCCTCCCTTGATCCCTTCTAGATTTCTCCATCCTCCTTCCTTTATACAAACATTTTTAAAGTACGCTCTACAGTTATGACACATCCTTCTCGAGCTTCTGACCCTCCACCCCATGGAAACTGTCCTATCTGAGGAAACAAAAGACCTCCTAATTGCCAAATCAAATGGCTGTTTTCAGTCCTTGCCTTACTGCACCTCAAGGCTCTTTCTGTGGTGTCTCTCCTTCCTCCAGTCCTCACCCCCTGCCATCTCTCCTTCCTACTTGTACCTGACTACTCCCACTCTGTCTTCTTCTCAGAACAATTCCTTGGCTTCCTCCACAGTTTTCACTCTTCTCCTTTCACCCTCTAACTTTGCTGCTTTATCCTGTGGCATTTGTACTTTCCTTCCCCTGGCCCACTAAGTGTTGGTGTGCCCAGGTCCCTTTGAATCCTTGGCTCACCGCCTTTCTCTCTCTACTCTCTCCTTCTACCTGACTTCATCCTCTCTTAGGACTTCAAATGTCCCCTAAAAATAGATTTTTTAGAAAGCTGTACCTCCAGTCTAGAACTCTTGCCACAATCTCTATATATTTGAATATCCCATTATCACATCAAACTCAGCATGTCCAAATTAGTAAGGTGTATATTAGCATCCCCATTTTATAACAGGGAAACTGGGACTCAGAGGTTAGACCTAAAAGCACTTAACTGGGGAATGGTAGAGCTAGAATTTTAATAAAGTTCTTCCAGACACAAAAGCCCATTTTGTTCCATGGCACCTTGTCGTTGTGTTACAATAGTAGACAGCTGAAAAATAGCCAAAATATCTTTCTAAAGAGTAGTTCCATATATGATGGAATAGCCAAAGTACGAAATTTTATACTGCTGTTAGAAAGCATGCTTTGAAGTATGTTTAATGGAGAAATGTTCATGACGTATATTACATTTTTTTAAAAAGTAAGACATAAAACTATATATAGTAAGATCCTAATCTTACTAGGTTTTATGGCTATGATTAGAATAAAGTCTGGAAAGGAAACAAAAAACACCAAGTGTTATCATTATGTAATAATTATAGTTTAAATAATAGTCTTTTTTCTCCCACTAGTGTCCATTCCTGCTCTGCACTAGTACCCCCAGTTTCCTCATGTATTTATATCTTGAAGAGATAACAATTGAGGTTCCCTGCTCCCATTAGGGAAGCTGAAGAGGGTCTTCAGTGGTTCCTTGGTGGACCCTGTTAGTCACTAACTCAGTATAAGCCAAGAAGCTTGGGGCATCCTAAGATGAGCTAATAAGACAATTTAGCTGTGTTACATTTGTACAGAAAAATGCTAGATTTCATTCAAGCCGATAATGGTGCCTGAAATAGGCGATTAATTTCTTACTACATTAACTCCTAGAGCTGCCTTTTCTTGTCCTATTTCTAAACTGGTTCTCTGGCCTCCGTCCTTTCTGGATGTTATTATATCCTTTCAACAAATTTTCTATCTTGGTTAGTCAGCTTTTACTGGTTTCTGTTACTTATAACCAAAGAACACTAGCTAACAAATATCTACATTTCTATTTTCCTGCAATAAACATGTTTTGCTCTTATAATAAAGATCCATTCCTAAAGCAGTAAAAGGTACTGGTCTGAAATACATTTGACTATAAGAAACCCAGGTTAAATGTGTGGCTTGATGTCTGCTAATCCCTCCATCCCTGCTCCTAGTAAATCACCCCACTCCATGTTGTCATTTTCATACTGACAGTAGATCAATCCATAACTTCACATATAAACAGAAAATGTCTTGATTTATGTTTCTAATAAGTGTATGATTTATGAAATTCTACCAAAGCAAGGCTTGGCTTATCTTGAAAAGAAAATACATTCATTTAGTCATCTGATACATTCATTAAATGCTTTCTTCATACCATTCAGTGGGTGTACAAAACTAAATAGTGTCCAGGTTTTGCTCCTTAGGTGCTTTTCTCAGTATAATGAAGCAAAGGCATAGCAGATAAATTGCAATAAGACATGGTAAGTGCTACTACAGAGATATGAACAAAGTGCCGAGGAACCCAGAGGTGGAAAGAGAAGGTCTGTTAATTTCAAAATTCTAAACGCTAGGAAGAAAATAACAAAGACACGGCAGTTACTGTTTTAGCTTAAAAGTATGCAATAACCAACTGTGACCACACACTCATTTGCAAAGAGAAAGATCATCCCAACGAGAAAGCATGCAAAGCCTTTTACTGGCAAAACCATATTAAAGACTGTGGTTTCTATTTCTCTTAAAAAGATATCTCATAAACTGTTGACAAAGTTATAATTTTGATGTAAAATTCCTTTAAAATATATTGTAGTGTTCTTACCATCAGCTTATTTTAATAAAATAAAAGAAATCCCCCTTTTGTGTCTCCTTTTCATCAACCTCTTTAGTGTTTACTTTAACTTTTCCAAAATCCATTCCTCATTTTCTCAGTATCAAGGGTTCTAAAAGATTACAAAGTTTCTCTCTTTATCACACTTTGGGTAAGATGGGTAGACTTCTCCCAAATGCATCTTCACACCAATTCAGGCCCATCATAAGTTTTTCTCTCTCTCAAGACATGATGTGATACTGCCCACATCAGTGTGTTGACAGAGGTACTGACTCACTGTGTCACTGCTTCCAGGTAACATGTTTGCATCTGAACTGATGCCTGCTGGAAAAAATATCTTAAATGTTATAAAAAAAAAAAAAAATCCCCCAAAATGATCCTATTGGTAGAAATTTGGATCTTGATAGAACAAAAACCAAAACAAAAAAAAACCCTGGGTCTTATACCCAGAGATTCTAATCTAGTAGTTCTGATGTGAGGCCTTAGAAAAATAAGGAGCAAAACCTGGATGCTATTTAGTTTTGCATCTACACAAAAGATACTCCTATTGGTAGAAATTTGGATCTTGATAGAACAAAAACCAAAACAAAAAAAAAACCCCGGGTCTTATACCCAGAGATTCTAATCTAGTAGTTCTGATGTGAGGTCTTAGAAAAATAAGGAGCAAAACCTGGATGCTATTTAGTTTTGCATCTACACAAAAGATACTTTTCAAAAATCCTCCTTTCTTAGAAAATATTAATATTGGGATACAAGATTGGGGTACAAGTTTTAGTTTTTTGTTTTTGTTTTTGTTTTGGTCTTTTTTTTTTTTTTTTGTGACCAGTAAGGCGATCACAACTTGGTGTCGCCTGCACTGCGCTCAGCCAGTGAGTGCACCGGCCATCCCTATATAGGATCCGAACCCGCAGCAGGAGCACCGCTGCGCACCCAAGCACCGCACTCTCCCAAGTGCGCCACAGGGCCGGCCCTGGGTACAAGTTTGAATACTAAAAGAATAATGAAATAAATAAGTATTCCATCTTACCTCAATATAGCCAAATAAGCACCAAGCAAACATCAAGCCCAAGAATATATACACAGGTAGGTGTTTGGGGACAGGACACATGTGAAGTGGTTTGCATTTGTTGCCCTCTAATTTCCCTGTCTTTGCCCTTCCAGGGTCACCTCTAGTCCTCACAAGAGCAATTAAGGAATAACGACAGAGGATAAACCTGGAATCTGTAGTGGATTGAATTATGTCCCCCCCCC
>NW_007747672.1:0-12268 GCF_000696425.1 Galeopterus variegatus
ATGGTATAGAGTTGTCAAAGGAGGGGCACTGATGGCTTTATAAGGACAGCGAGGTGAGCACATGGGAGAGTTCTTGCTCATGCCCTCCTCGACATGTGATACCCTGTGTTGCCCTGGGACCCTGTATGGAATTGATCCAGGAGAGGGCCCTCACCAGATGCGCCCCCTGCGTGGTGGACTTCCCAGCACCCAAAACTGTAAGAAATAAACTTCATTTCTTTATGAATTATTCAGTTTCAGGTATTCAGTTATAAGCAACAGAAAATGAACTAATACATTTCCCAATTTTCTCATCTGTTTGTTTTCTAAATTTTATGCATATTTTATATACCTCCTTAAATACTTTGGTACAATGTAGGAAGAGGGCCACTTTTCCACCTTATTTAAAAAAATTATTTATGGTAGAGAATTACACATCATGTAGAAAACAATAAGCAATTTATGGGCATGAGTCTAATAGAAATAATTTTCTGTTAAGAAACCGTTAGTTCACATATCATTAATTTAGTAAGACAGGAATTATAGTTACACAGATGTTGAATTATTCTCAAGTAACCCTGGATCTAGTTGAAATTACCTATTTTCTAAGTGTGAACATACCTGTTTGTAACAGTTTATAGCCTTACAAGTCAGTCTTTTTTGTTGAAATTGTTGGCATCTTTACTGACATACAGAAAGGCAGATTCTAATATAGTAGTAGGAGGTCTTCTAAAGAGTTGTGTGACTTCAACATAACAATGCAGTACAATTATTTCTAAAAGTATTAATGGTATTTTTTTTTTTTACCATCATAGTTCAAAATGAAACTCCTTCTTGCAAGTATTATATTATTTATCTAAAACTTCCTGGATCAACTGAAATATAGTTATTGAGACTATCATATTAAACTCTTTATTTTTGTTCTGGATAGAAGCCAAACAACAGTAATTGCTTCTATGAATTGCCTAGAAGCAGGTGACTCTGCCATCTGGACGTATGTCCTCCACCTCACTGAGCAGGGCTTCTGATAAAATGTTGTATTCCTGGCCTCCAGGCAAAGAGTAGTTGGGAGGGGAGAGGTAAGCAGCCTTATAGTTTCTGGTAATAACTTTCCTTTCCCTTTGGGATTTAGAGCCCACTTGCATTTTGTGAAGATTTTTCAAGAAAAGGAATTGAAATGTGGTTGTTGTCCCAGACATTCAAGCTTTGCTTGCTACTCATTGTTTTAGGATACTCAAGATTCTATTTTCTGCTTGTAATCCAGAGAGCTTTCATAGTTATAGCTTCATAAAAGATTGTTGGGAAGCTTGATAAGTCTACCAGTGTGGATCATGAATGGAAAGCTGTGTTGTTCGTCTGTGGGCTCCTGTTTCGATCAAGTCTAACTCAGTAGTTGCAGCAAATAAACTAGAGTGAGAAACCTCAAAGTTGCCCTGGAAACAAGCTGTCCATCTTCTCTTTCTATGTTTGGCTTAATGGGCCATATCCTAAAAATTCCTGTCCTTTCTCTCCTCAGATCAAAGAACATTACAATCTTGGTCTTGTCTCTCTCTGTGACTTATATGCTTCTTTCCTTATATGTTATTTTTTAATCCAATTGGTTGGAATCACCCAAAATTCACTACCAGGGCAATCACTGGTTGCCTTGTAGCCATTACTTGACAAGGCTGTAATTAGTTGGGCCATTTTACACCTGCTTTCCCAGCTGGGCACTGCATTTTGCTTTACAATGATTTGTATCAGAATTGAAAGGGCACTGCTTCAAGAGGGAGCTCACAGTTCCCAGTGACAATGTAAAATTGTACAGATTTCACACTGTAGAGAACTTACAGCAAGAATTCATTCATTCATTCATTCCTTTTTTTTTTCAAGTGAATATTTCTTCTACTTTAACTCTTCTGATAATTTTCAGTGAATAGCTTCTAAGAGAGAAAACAAAATTATACTATCCCCTGTTGGTGGTAGTTTCTTATTTAATATTTCAGTTGGCTTTTAGAGACATGTACCACTTGGGGCTAGTTTTCATAGTAATCGTAGTCTCATGTGAACCTTTAACCTATGGAAATATGCCTTTCAAATAATTCAGAGAATATATTTGATAATGACACTTGCATACGTTTTCATGCTAAATTAAACCCTTTAAATGGAGAATACATGGATTTTTAAAATTTAATGCCGGCTGTTTCCATTATTGCTCACGAAGTACTGGCCATGAAGGAATGTGGTCCAGGTAAATGAACTAAGTCCCTTCCTAAAGACCCTTGCTACCAGTGCAGAGTGCTTCCAGTTCCCACTCTGAAATCTGCTTTATTGCCAGCATTGTTTCTTTTTCTAATAATGTTTATTGTAGGCTGATTCAGTGAGATTATTTGATGGCAAATTAATATTTGCCTGTAAGTGATCCAGAAGAATCTTAGAAATGAGAGTCAGCTCCAGCGAGTATGCTATAAAGCCATTGGTGCTGTGATCGCCAACCCAGTGGGTCATCCCTTGGGCCAGTAATGGGTGCATATTTTAGATGGCCATCATGTAGCAATTAGTTGCTCCTATTCAATTAATTTCTTTAACAAAAACACCATTAGTGGACCTCTGTGAAGTGTTAATCCAAGAGCCTTAATGACAGACTTAATAATGTCAAAAAGCTCCTCTCCATTTGTTTCTATTTAGAAGATAAAAACGTACCTTGCTCTGTTAGAGAATTAAGATGCAAACATCTTGCCCACAATTTTTAATGTTTCCGCTTTGGAACTCCATCTGAAAAGAGGTCAGATCTCTATCTTTGTCTTCCTATCTCTCTCGTTCTCACTTTCTCTCTCTAGCTCTCTCTTTCTCTACTTCATCAGGAATGAAAAATATTTTCATCACTTTTACAATGATACCAATTATTTCCTAATAAGCAACAAGTCCTTCTTTTTTCTTTTTTCTTTTTCTTTGGCCTCATTACTCCTCTCTTTCTACTCATGGCTGCCAATGTGGTTTAGACCGCAGCACGTCGAGCCAGACTTTCTGTAAAATTGTCCTCCAGCTCGTCTCCCTCCATCCAGACGATCTGCTCCTCCTGACACTCCACTTCATCTTTTTATCTTCTACTGAAAACCCTGTGGTGGCAGTTCTGTATCTACTAACTCCTTACCCTGGCATTCAAAGACCTCTACAATCTATACCTAAATTGCATTTTCTTTCCTATTTCCATTCTCTACTCAAGGAATATTAGATTCTTTCAAATGCATTTTGATCATTCTCTTTCCCACAGCTTGAATATCTCTTTTCTGCCTTTGTACCAATTGTTCGACTCCTGTCATCTTTCCACTCCCCACAATTAATTATTTTTTTAAAACCATTTTTTGTCTATGTCAAGTTTTAATAATCTCATGTCTCTAAATAGTAACATTTAACCTGTAAAACCTATTGTGTGTGTGTGTATTTAGCCATGCATTACCTAAAAATAACTCTTGTATTTTTGTCTTATTTACTTAATTTCAGTTATTCACCTTTTCATTCATGTATAAATTGACTCCTCACTGATTAGATCGCAAATCTCTAAAAACAGGAATATCGCTTTAAATTTTATGTTCAAACATACCTGATAGGTGACAAGCCTGAAATCAAGGCTTGATAAGTATATACTGAATGTAGTTTCTCTTGAGTTCTAGAATTTGATGTTTATTGTAATTCCAGGTAAAGAGCTTTTGTTAGGCTATTAGATAATTATCTAATAAAGGCTTTTCTTTTCTGTGAAGTTCTTGGTATAAAAATTAATAAATTCATTCATTCTAACAGTATTTGGGAAGAAATGTCTTATATAGCCTTCTTAGAAAATCTTTTACAACAATGACTTATTAAAATCAATATTGTTCCAAATTTTAATAGAAACATGAAATTCTAAATAACTTGGACTCTTTCTTGCCCAATTCAGGTTTCCATAGATATCATCTTTGAAGGTAACTATGATTACAATTTCTGTGGCCACCTTTTAATGCTATATACCATGTAGGTAGCCTACTTTGGAGTTACTTTTAGAAACCACTTGCTTCGATATATTTTTTATTTTTTAATACTTGTCCAGTTCTTTTTTTTTATCACACAAATGCTGAGTAAGAGCAGCTAAATGGATGCCTAGTTACTCATGTTATTTGTTTATGGAAAAAATATCTTTAAAACAAAAGCTAAAAAGCTTGATCCATTCTACCTATAACCTATTATGTATAACCTATTTTCTCTAAGTCCTAGATGATGTTATGACTTGTGATGGTTTTTGTTTTTAGCTGAAAAGATCCACATAAGTTCAACAGTTTTCTGCACTGCCTCCTAGATTATTCTTCATCTTATACTGGCACTTTTTATACATAAAGTCTTCTCCTGTCTGTTAAGATTCCACTTTCCAGTCTTCCTAAGGCCTTTCCTTCAAAGCAACCTCCCTCTGCTATGTATATTTGCTACTCAAGTACAATACTTTCTAATGCCTTGAGTTCCTGATTCTTCTAAATTAGACTCTAAGTACCTTAAGAATCAGGGTTGGGTCTTATTAAGTCATGCATCTACCCCAGGCCTAATGCTGAGAGTAGGTATTAGACACAAATGTGATTTATCACTTAACTGATTGCTATGGTCCAAATGTTTGTATTCTTCAAAACTCATGTGAGTCTTAATTCCCCAATGTGACAGTGTTGAGAGGTGGGGCCTTTGGGAGGTGATTGGATTGTGAATGCTATGTCATGGATTCATAGATTAATGGATTAATGGGTCAATCAATGAATGGGTAATCATGGGAGGAGCACTAGTGGCTTTATAAAGAGAGCAAGTGAGTGTGTTAAAGTACACTCAGCCCCCCTCACCAGGTGAAGCCCTGCACAGCCTCAGGACTTTGCAGAGTCCCCACCAAGAAGGCCCTCACCACTTGTGCTCCCTGGACCTTGAACTTCCCAGCCTGCAAAACTGTAAGAAATAAGTTTCTTTTCTTCATAAATTACTCAGTTTAAGTATTCTGTTATAAGTGACAGTAAATGGACTAATACACTGATTAATTATAATAGCTAACATTTATTGTGCACTTAATATGCTCCCGGCACAATTCTAATCCAGTTAACCCTCAGAAAACTCAATAAGTGATATACTTTTATTTACCCTATTTTTGTGATGAGGAAACTGAGGAACAGAGAGGTTAAGAGATTTACCCAAGGTCATGTAGCAAATATGGTGCGGATGCCAGCTTGGTCTGCCAGTTGCTGTAGTTTCCTTTGTACTAAAGCTGTGCTGCATCTTCTAAAATTATTCTTTCTTAAAGTATTTTTTTCTGTTGTTCCATTTATACTTCTATTTCAGCTAGAGTATTCTACTGTCTTTTATGCTTTTCTTTTGTTAATTGAGCAAAATGTCTAATCTGAAAGTGGTGTTGCATTAAATATGACTTTCTAACTACACTGTGGCATTTTGTTTGGGGGATGTGGTTTCACCATTTCATCTATGACTGGCAGGTGATGAGGAGACTAGTCAGACCACATATCCAGTAATCTTGGATTGTTCTAATGATTGATGTCATATTGCTTCAACTTCTAACTTATTAGGCAGGAGTTGGAAAACTGAATTCAGTGGAGCACCGTGTTTTGGGGGAGATAAAAGTTCTGTGCCACTTATAGAAGATTGTGTGTCCTTCTGTAATGCTGAGGCTGAAATACTAAAACTATTCCTTCTAGAATCTTTTTCAGTTAGCATTCTTGATATAATTTAAATTCCACCAATCAGATATATTTCTGTGAGACTTGACTATAGAAATGAATTAGTTTGGGAAAGAGGCAGGGTCAGAGATATCGATTATGTTTATGCAGATTATGACAACAGTAAGGACCAATTTCCCAATCTCTTTGGCAACTTTCTGACTCTACACCTTCCTAATGAAGGCAAAATGTCTGTGGTAGCTCATTTTGTCAGTGTTCTTCCAGGAAGTTCAATCTAAGGTCCATCCCTCCAGCCCTCCTAACAATTCTTTTGCTGTTCAATACACTAGCATAAATCCCTTCTGCTTAAACTTGGTAGAGTAAATTCTGTCTTCTGCAAGTGAATCTAACTGATGCAACTATATCTGATGGATACACTCTCTATGTTTGAATTGTTAAATATTAAGCAAAGTTTTATAGGTGTATCTTAGAGCATGGAAGTAACAAATCTTTGCTTTAGAATAAAATGTTTAGGGCATTTATTATTTATTCCTGTTGGTAATCCTTTTGTTACTCTCATAAAAAATAAAATCTCTAAAATAATGTGAATAATTAAGCATTTAGATTTATTATTTACTCCATATTTATTGGGTGCCTACACTGTTCCAGCAACAGGTCCAGGTAAGAGACACTGCAGTGAGAAAAACAGATAAAATCTCTGTTCATATATTAACTTATAGTCTTCCCCATCAGCTTACAGATTAAATCAATTTCTCATGTTCATTCACAGTTAGGTTTCCAAGTCAGTTAAAAGTATTTCAAAAGCTTGAGAGATATTGATGATACCTCACAATAAAGAGAGCTCAGTTTTGGCATTTACATTACTAACTTAAAGGGTGGCCTGCTTACTAATCCATAAAGTGGGGATTTATATTTATCTCTCTTGATGTGGATGGCAAAAAATAGCTTATTAGGGTGATAGTTTTGAATCACTTATATGTGGATAAATCAATTTTTAAAAATCTATTTGGCTACAGTGATGGGAATTATAGTCATTTGTAACTCTCAGTACTAGTAATAATATGGAGAACCTGATGAGAAGTAATAAAAGCTTTCTTCAACAGTTTGCATTAAAATGAAGCTCAGATTGTTATTATAGAACATATATACCACTTAAATCATCCCAAGTGCAGGAAAGCCCTATAAAAATGGTCTATTAATTTATCTACAAGTATGGTCATATTCAAAAAGAATATAAGGCAACTTTTTCATACTCTGTTAAATTAAGTCCAGTTTCAAAAGCAGTAATTACAAAATGAACTATGCATGCAATTTTGTGTGTAGATATTTTCAGAATATTTTCAACTACAAAATGATTGACTGACTTATTATGTATTCGGATGTTTTTCTATGGAAATTGTCAAGCTTTATAATGTTTTTCAACTATAGCTCAGTAGATACATATCTAACTACCAAAAATAGAATATATATATTACGTTTATTTTTGAAAAGCAGAAATAGGGAAGAATGACTCTAGCTCATTCATAGGTGATGATAGCTAATGGGGTGAAGAAGAGTTAACCTAAAATTTAAGATCTTCATAGTAAAGGTGAAGATTTTTGCAGTTGTCAGTAAAGTTGCATATGTGTGCCTATGTGCATCTATATGTGTATTTTTTCCAGGATGGAGTCAGGGTAGTAAAAAACTGAAGGAATTTACAAAATTGTCAACACAGGTGTAGAAGGGACTAGATGATGTTAGTGTGAAGAACATGACAAGATGCCAGTGCAGATCAATAGAGACAAAATCTCAGAACAAAAGCATTTTGTTTTCCCTGGAACCTCTATTGCAAATGTTAAGGCAAAGATAATTTAATGAGTTATTTAGCCTTGACATATAACTTGTATTTGTTATGAATTCTGAATGGTTGAGAATTTTTCAGAATGGTTTGTATTATTTCTTTAGAAACCAGGAGGATATAATATAAAATATCAGAAGCTCAAAATGAAGACAAGGATTAAGATGTGTGTTTTTAAACTTCAATAAAGTGTTTGTGTATTAACTTAGGAAGATTGTTGAGGGAGTTAAATAGTCTGCATTCAAAACATGTTCTCACTTGTAACTAGGTGCTAAGGAAGAAAGAAAGAAGGGAAGACAGAAAGATGAAAAAGAGGAAGGAAGGAAGGAAGGAAGGAAGGAAGGAAGGAAGGAAGGAAGGAAGGAAGGAAGGAAGGAAGGAAAAGAAAGAAAGAAAGAAAGAAAGAAAGAAAGAAAGAAAGAAAGAAAGAAAGAAAGAAAGAAAGAAAGAAAGAAAGAAAGAAAGAAAGAAAGAAAGAAAGAAAGAAAGAAAGAAAGAAAGAAAGAAAGAAAGAAAGAAAGAAAGAAAGAAAGAAAGAAAGAAAGAAAGAAAGAAAGAAAGAAAGAAAGAAAGAAAGAAAGAAAGAAAGAAAGAAAGAAAGAAAGAAAGAAAGAAAGAAAGAAAGAAAGAAAGAAAGAAAGAAAGAAAGAAAGAAAGAAAGAAAGAAAGAAAGAAAGAAAGAAAGAAAGAAAGAAAGAAAGAAAGAAAGAAAGAAAGAAAGAAAGAAAGAAAGAAAGAAAGAAAGAAAGAAAGAAAGAAAGAAAAAGAAAGAACCACAACAATACACTGAACTTTCAGAAGGAGGGAACAAACCTAAGGATACTAGAGATGGGGGGAGGGAGGGAGGGGTTTTGGGGAGTAATAGGTCGGGTAAAGGCCATAAAGAAAAATTATGATTTGTAATAATGAATATACTAATAATAAAAAATTAAAATTAAAAAAACATTAAAAAGAAGTATAGCATCTGGGATTTAGTAGATATTTTATACATCTTAGCAGTTATAACTACAATTATAAGAAGCATAAACATAATTCTGTCTTGCTGTCTGGGTTCGTGTCTAAGTACCCTTGGGGAGAGGCGAGCTGCCCTAAGGGCAGGTTTCTGCCTCTATTCCATCACAGTTCTTGTCTCACTGTATTGAGTCTGATTTCTTATTTAGTATCCCAGTTTGTTCACACTAAGACCTTATCTTGATCTTCCTATCCTTTTTAATTCCTCTTACAGCAAAATTGGAGTTCGGACCTCAGGCCGTGTTCTATCACCAGCTGCTGAGGATTCTTCCTGGATTTTCACAGGATGTCTATTTCCAGACTCTGCTGTTCCTGCCTGAGCATCCACACACTGGCTTGTTTCTAGGCACTTTGCTCTGTGCTCCTGACCTCTCGGATGATGTCTCCTCATTGTCTGAACCGCCGGATGATGTCTCCTCATTGTCTGAACCGGATGTGTCGTTCTTGTTGCTCATCCCAGTGGTATGTGTCATCTGTAAGCTACACTGACCCCAAGTCCAGAGCTTCTCTTCTGATGTGAGATGTTTTGAATAACAATGTGATGGAGAGAAATTTATTTATTTATTTATTTTTTCCTTTTTTTTGTCTTTTTTCGTGTCCGGCAACGGATCGCAACCCTCAGTGTCGCACCCGTACTGGACTGGGACCGGCAACGGGATCGCAAACCTCGGTGCTGCGCCCGCACCTCGCTCAGCCAGTGAGCGGGAACCGGTCTGTATGTGGGATCCGAACCCTTGGCGGGAGCGTCGCCACGCTCCCAAGCAGCGCACTGTAGCAGTGCGCCACCAGGCCAGCCCTGGAGAGAAATTTAAACCAACAAACGAACACCAGAAATAGTTAGAGAAGAGAAGCTTGCTGCCTTTCTCTGGCTGCGTTGCAGAGAATGCTGGATAAAAACCTGTTTGAAATGTCAATAGAAGCCAAAGAGAAGGAATTCTTCAATGACATTGTTAGAATTCTATTCCATTAACTAAATTAAAATTAACTTTTCTTCCTATAACTCCTGTTTTCTTTGGGCCCTGTTGCCTTCCTTTGCTCTCATTTGGGATTCTTAGGTTCTTTTTAAAGACCTTCATTTGATGTGTTTCCTGGAGAAATATTTCTTATATTCACCTCATCTGGATGGCTTTTTAATTTCCATTATGTCAGAAAGAGAAAGATAGAAGTGTTTCTTTGGTCACCTGTAATCCAAAGGAAATCATTACAAACCAAGTCAGCCTAAAGAACCTGGCCATTACTGTGGTCACCCTAATCACCTTTATAAGACCAAGTTTGCTTTACAGCCCAATGCGCAGGTGGAAATGAAGATATGTGATATATAAATGTACTTATGCTGCATAGACAGTGAGTTTTAATAAATTATTTAACTTATCTGAGAACCTGCTTTCCTATATGTATATTTACTTCCCATTTATATATCATATCATATTATTGCTCATTAAAAAATATATATGCACATTTAAAGATCTAATCACTTTGATTCCTTATATGCTATCTTAGGGTAAACTCAATGTATTATCCTCAAACAAAAACCGAAGGGCCACCTACTGAATAATATCCATCAAAGATCATCAGATTACTAGATTATTCCTATTCTTCTGTCATCTACTTACTGGTTTTCTAATTATTTCCAAATTTTTAAAAATATTTGTGTTCATAAAATTAATGCATACTCCTTGCAGGAAAATTCAAAGAGAATAAAGAAGAAAAATGTCCTTACACTTGGTACCACGCAAAAACCAATGCTAACAAAGACTTGAACTGTTTTTTTTAAAGCTACAAAATTCTATTTGAAGGTTGTAAATGATAGATAGTGCTTTGACTTTCATTTATCCTAAGGCTTATTGACTTTTCTCTTAACCTCACCTTTGAATGTTAATTGTTTCTAATGAGAATACCAAACATCAGTAAAATAAACCATTTAGCTGTAAGAATAAATTTAGTCTCAACGTGCTCTCTCAATGAATAATGATGAACTTTGGCCATGACATATATTCAGTATAATAAATGTAAATATAAGCTATGGTAAGATTTCTCAAAATTTACAAAATTAAGAAATAGCCTACATTCAACAATGTTTTTCTTTACTATAATTTTACCTGCAATTCAGTACATCATTTGTCTTCCTGCTTTTGTCCTTTTTGTGTTTTTTAAACACTTACGTTAATTTATAGTCTTAGCCTCACTCCTTTGCTTTGCTGAGGAGGAAATTAAGACTTAGGGAAGTGAAGTAACATGTAAATGGTTAGTAGGACAATAAGAAATAGAATCCTATTCTAGTCATTCTCTGTTCACTACATCATGGCCATCTCATGCAAAGGAAAATTAAATACATTTTAACTTATTTGAAACTGAATTTGTTCAATGCTTTTTTCTCTCCAGCAGATTTGCAAGGGAGTTTCCGAATTATATTTTTATAAGTTACAACTTAAATAAGTTTGCATGCTTAAAGCACACATGAATTAGGTGGGTGAATGTGAAAGGAGGTAAATGTAGAATTCTTGCCTGGAATCCTGCAGACATTTTGGGAAAAGACCTCCCAGCAAGATTAAAGACCCGCCATGAGTAAGTCACAGGCAAATATATACATACCAGACCTTTTGCAAGGCTTCTGTTGGACACTTCCCACCTTCACTGCTCCCTAACCCCTTACACCCTAACCCCATACCCAAACTACACTTTCCCTTGGACTAGGGCTGATATTCAGCATGTATACATCAGGATGTCTGTATAGATGATTTATAATTCATATTGATTGACATATAGCTTTTTTCCTGAGCCCCTGTGTGCCATTCGCTCCTGCCTAGCTATCCCATAATGTTTCTTCATCAGCCAGCAATTAAAGGGTTAATGTCCCATGGCAAGAGAACTCCAGAGCTTTGTCCCAGTGTCTGTGTTGTTTGTATTATTCTGACTGTGTGATGCCATACCACACAATCATTAGACACAATATCACCCTGTGTACTCCAATATCTGTCTTCAATCATTTCCATAAAAACTTCTGGGAGAAGAGAAAGTTTGGGTGAAAGGAAAAGTCAGAAAGGAAGGAAGAGGGATGGAGAAGTGAAATAGTGTCTGCCAGACAAGAAGACAGGTAGGATAGAAGCTGGTGGTATTCTTCTATATGGACTATGTGTGCTTGTGGGCAGAAGCAAGACCTGGGTCCAGTGTGGCACAGGGTAGGGGATGAGGGCCTTCTGCCAGTCCTTGCACAGAACCTCTCACCACTTTAGTCACCCAAAGATTAGAAGTTAAAGGATCATGTATGACCTTAAGTAATAGTAGCTAACTGCTATCTATTAACACTTTGATTTTACCAGGAAAAGTTTAAACTTACTAGTTTTCCTTTCCCTCTTTCTGTGTCTATCTTTATAAATTTTCTTCAATAAAAACTGTTTGGGGTAGAAGGATCTTAGAGGACACTCAATCAATTCGTAAGTCCATTAAATGGCCAAATCCCCTTCCTAACTTATCTAATACTTTATTAACTAAGAAAAGGAGAAGAAAGTAATACTATCTAACACACACTTGCTATGATTCTAGGCACTTTGCTATGTGCTTTAATACATTATCTAGTCCATCATGTGAACCCTATGATGTAGGTGTCACTATCACCCCAATTGATAGATTAAGGATACTTAGTCCCACAGAGGTTATACGAATGATCAAGGCCATAGAACCAGTAAAGTGTAAGAGCTAGAATTTTAGCTCAAGCCTAAAATGCTCTGTATTAATCCATTTTTCCTTTTTTTTTTTTTTTTTTTTT
>NW_007747673.1:0-211 GCF_000696425.1 Galeopterus variegatus
ACTGGAGTGCTACCAGCATCCTAACGGCGCCACCGCCCCCACGTGCTGCAGTCTTCAGACCAATGACCACCCCCTCCTGTGCAGGCTGCTGCAGCTCCCCTCTCGGTTTTGCTAAACCAGTTTGTTCCTAAGAGGGTCTTTGGTTACACACTGCTCCTTGGAGAAGGGAGCCATGTCTGAGCTATGTGATCTCCAAAAAGTGGTCAGGGAC
>NW_007747673.1:5986-6202 GCF_000696425.1 Galeopterus variegatus
CTTCCCTTCGTAGCTATACTTACCCATTGAGGGAAGTGTCTGCTCCAGATTCTCACTTTGGAGGCCTGCCAGTGTGCATCCTCATAGCCATCAGGGTTGCTAGGGCACCTACACCCTTACCTGAGGCTACAGTCCCTCGTTTCCCATCTCAGGCGACTGGAGTGCTACCAGCATCCTAACGGCGCCACCGCCCCCACGTGCTGCAGTCTTCAGACC
>NW_007747673.1:11858-12267 GCF_000696425.1 Galeopterus variegatus
ACCAGGTAGAATTAACCCTCCTCCTCTGGAGGTCCATGGACTCCTGATTGAACTAGTGAAGCATATTTGGTAGGACTGGCTGAGGGAATGAACTGGGCGTAAATCGGCCTGGGTCTGTTTCTGACCCTGCCACTCAGTGGCTGCTGAACGTGGAACATCTCTGGGCCTCACTCTCCTTATCTGTGAAATGGGGTTAATTATTGTGGGTTCTTTGCATGGTGCTTGTGGTAATTAATTGAGCTGATATATGGGAAGTATTTGACACTTGCCCCTCGGTAAGCACTGAGTGAGTATTGGCTGCTGTCATCGCATTTGCGTCCTTGGATTCTAGTTGGTTTTTGCCTTTGTGGGCTCCTCCTGCCCCCGACCGTCAGCTACCTGAGAGCAGGCACTGCACCTCGTCCTTTCA
>NW_007747674.1:0-526 GCF_000696425.1 Galeopterus variegatus
TCTGTTAATTACAGTCAAATGTACTCAAACTAGTAAGACCAAAAATTTCTGTAAAGCCAAGTGAGCCAGTTATACATACACATATCGCTGCCAAGATAATGCTGTATTTTTAAGACAAATTTTTATCTTCGTAAAATTTCATTAATTTTAATGCAAACTCCTTCTTAACTCACATATTTTCCTATCATTTAAGCTTTGTTGTATTAAGGGTTATTGCCCTCAGAACAATCCCTGTTTTGTTTCAGTTTTCTTGTTCACGTTAAAGGCTTTAAACCTGTGTGAGTTTCCTTCTCACAAAACCTTCCAATGAACCCATTATATTAACAATCAGTGTCTATAATCCTTTACCTAAACAGTGATTAGAATTGATTTGGTGGGCTCTTGCCCCCTAGCTGTAAGCTGTTGCTTACTGTCGGAGGACTTTTGTCCCATACGTGCATTACCTAACAACCCTATACTAAAAAACAACTGAGAATCAATATATATTTAATTAGAATTGATTTGGTGGGCTCTTGTCCTCTAGCTG
>NW_007747674.1:5719-6523 GCF_000696425.1 Galeopterus variegatus
ACTGTTATTTGCTCTGAATTATGTGCATGATCTATGTTGAACCAATCATACCTAAGAAAAGACTGTGTATGTCATGGTTCAGCAAGAGCTATTTCTCTCTTTTGTTGAATGTGAACAAAGAAGCTCTCTGCCTCAGTGGGTGCCTGGAAGCCTGAGAGGTGCAGTACAAAGCAGAAAAATATAAAGAAAAAACAAACAAACAAAAAACCTAGGGCTTGACTGTGTCTTGGACTGTGTCCAACCTTCAGACTATTTAATATGTCTTTCTACTTAAGCCAGAGCTTCTCGTCTGGTCTGTGAGATAGTAAGATAAGAATCACCTAGGAGTTTAATAAAAATGCAAATTCTGGCCACACCTCACACCTACTGAATCAGAAACCTGGAATGATGCCTCATGCATGTGGGCTGAACATAATCTCCAGGATATTTTAAAGTAAATCAAAGTTTGAGAAGTATTGATATGAGCCATTTTAAGTCAAGATTTCTGTTATTTACAGTCAAAGGTACCCAAACTAGTAAGACCAAAAATTTCTGTAAAACCAAATGAACCAGTTATACATACACATATCATTGCCAAGATAATGCTGTATTTTTAAGACAAATTTTTATCTTCATAAAATTAATGCAAACTCCTTCTTAACTCACATATTTTCCTATCATTTAAGCTTTGTTGTATTAAGGGTTATTGCCCTCAGAACAATCCCTGTTTTGTTTCAGTTTTCTTGTTCACATTAAAGGCTTTAAACCTGTGTGAGTTTCCTTCTCACAAAACCTTCCAAAGAACCCATTATATTAACAATCAGT
>NW_007747674.1:8254-8473 GCF_000696425.1 Galeopterus variegatus
TCATCTGCACTGGCAGGATTTTACCCCAAATGGGAATGAGGATGCAGGCCATAGACCTATATCAGGTACAGATCTGCCTTTTCTTTCTCAGCTTTAGTGCTTCTCTCTTCCTAACCTTTGTGGGCATCACAATGAGGCAATATAACAGCTTGTGGGCCCCAGAGGTGTCCAAGAGGAACTGCAGATGAACAGCAACACTGAAGAGACATCTAGGAACCT
>NW_007747674.1:11544-12266 GCF_000696425.1 Galeopterus variegatus
TCTCTCTCTCTCTCTCTCTCTCTCTCTCTCTCTCTCTCTCTTCCTCTCGCCATGTGATCTGTTTGTACTTGCCGGCTGTCTGCCACTTCCCACCATGAGTAGAAACAGCCTGAAGCCTGTGCCAGATGCAGCTGTCCCAGAATCGTAAGACAAATTAACCTCTTTTCCTTTTAAGTTACCCAGTCTCAGGTATTCTGTTATAGCAACACAAAATGGACTAATACAGAAGGTGAGTAGGTGAGGCTGTGAGGATCAAGGAAACCAGAGTCATAACAGCTTTAACCAGATCCTTGGTTTACCTGGATCTAGTATTACCTTCTGATATTAATATCAAGATTATAATAAAGAGATCTGGTTGATTTCCATCATATTTTTCTTTACTTCAAATCCCAAACTTCCCCCATAATCTTTTATGGGTCCACCATCAGTTAGCCCATACTCATTACAGTTTGGGGTGGGGCACTCACAGATAAATAAGATATAGCCTTTGTCCACCTGGAGGTTATCTTCTGGCTGGCAAGGCAAGGTATCCATACAGAAAAGCCACCTGTTAAAATGTTAGAAGAATGAGTATGCTTAATGTCAAATGAGTGTTCTAGAGCAAAGTGTGGTTCGTGGACCAGTGTCAGTCTGTGAACTATTTGTAACCAGTTTGTGGTGGAGTAAGTACACAAACCGAGAGAAAGCACTTAGAAAGTCTATATCGACTTGACACTGCCACA
>NW_007747675.1:0-887 GCF_000696425.1 Galeopterus variegatus
TGGCATGCTCCTTCAATATGCAGTTTCAAAAAAATGAAAATAACCAAAGAAAGAAAAAGAAGAAATATGAATTTTCAAATATTTTTTTTTATTTTCAGGAAAGTTTTTTTTAAAATATTAATTTATAGGGTTTAGCATTTGTTCTATGCCCTTGCTTTGATTTCTCTTAAAGGAATTCCTATCACCTGTAAGTTTGATCTCTTTACCTTTCTCTCTTCTTTTTATCTCTTTTCATTTCCTTTTTATTTAAAAAGTTTTCTTCTTTTTCACTTTCTAGAAATTTCTCTGCAGGTATTACTTTTTGCATTGACTTGCTCTTGTATTCTTTCTAGTTTAGTCTTCATTTATGGATGATTTTTTCCTTTTGAGTCTTATTCTTTCTTGAATTCTGTCACCTCATTTCTGGGTTTTGCTACTTCTGAAATAAGTTGTTCTTTCTTAATAACTTTTAACTCTTTTTGAGATAGTAGAGATTTTATCTCTTTTGTGGACACATCTTTTGGCATGCTTTTCTTGTCTTTTCATATGTTATTTTGCTTCTCATTCTCTTTTTTTTCTTATCATAATTTTGTGTGTGATTTGACCTTGATACTATTCTGTTCCTTATTTTTGTATAAAATTAATTTCACTAGGCTTTTAAAAAATAGGGTGGAGTTCGGGAAAGCTCTTCTAATTTCACAGAGCTCCCTCTTCTGTTGTTTTTGTGTAGTGTTTAAAAACACGGTGGTTCACGTTTTGGGATTTTCTGACACTGTTCCCCTCCTCCCACTTAGTTCTAGCCTTTCTATCTCCGTGTCATACTTGAGACATACTTATACTAAAAAAATATTTATTGTTTATCTGAAATTCACATTTAACTGGGCATCCTAAAATTTAGATTTGCTAAA
>NW_007747675.1:1894-3015 GCF_000696425.1 Galeopterus variegatus
TTTATTATGTTCATATAATCCTATCATATTAGCATTATCTATATGGTTTTCTGTTATTTTTCTGAACAAAAAGGAGATTACATCATATACATTTTTTCATCTTGGTTTTCTCAGTCAACAACATCCTGAGGAAATCCCACCCAGTCACTTCATGGAACTCTATTGCCTTCTTTTTAATAACATTTAGAGATGTGCACGGTCTGTTATTAATTCAATCATGGTCTTATTGTTGACCCTCACTTTGTTTACAGATTTTTATTGTTGCAAAATTATTCGTAATAAACACCCTTACGTGTGAGTGCTTTTGTTTCCATGAAATAGACTCCTAGGAGTGTATTTACCAGAGAAAAAGTGTTTCTGCTTGTTGTAGGACTGCAGATTGGGTCATTCAACATCCATTGCATCCTCCTTCTAGCACGCTTTCCTGTAGAAGAGAGGGTGGAAAGTTAAAAATGCGAAATCCCAGACTCGGGTTAGTTAAGCCAAGTAATCGTACCCGTGTAGGACTTAGACACTAGAAGTGAGCTATGTGAGAAGTGGTCATACGGATCATGTAGCGGAAGTACTTGATTCTTTTGGGCGGGGGGAGCTGTGGTGGAGTTTCTTCCTACTGTCTTGTCTCTAACCTCATGCATGTTTATGGAATTTCCACTGGGATTCTCAACAGTGAGGCTGGGTGTTTCTCCGGACTGCCTTATCACTAAAATTGCCTGAAAACTCTTAAGATAATATCCTATAATATACCTCTTTTTATTAAAACATGGCAGAGTAGATTCTGCTGGCTAAAAAAATAACCTTGACAAATACCAGCTGAGCTTGCAGGCAGTAGTTCCTCAATGAAATTGGAAGGCGTAGTTGGTTATCTGCTCTGGTTGCAGTTGAAAGCTGTGATGATCTGCTTATCATCAGAGGATGCGTTGCTGACAGTGCCTGGTACACAGTGGTGAACAATTACTTCAACTGTCATCTGTGGTTACCTGGAGTGATGTACATATTGAAGACAATGCCTTGGTGATCAAAGTGGCTGCTGTGATAGACCATGTGAAGGACATAAGAAATATATAAAGTTTGTGACTTGGGCTGGCTATTTCTAATTGTGCTTCAAGGAAAAAAAAAAAAAA
>NW_007747675.1:8073-8843 GCF_000696425.1 Galeopterus variegatus
AACTAAATTATCATCATAAACTGGTTTTATCTAATCTGCCATGCCCTGAAGTAGGGTATGCCTGTAGCACTTCATCATTATGCAGGAGTATGTACAAAATTGGGCTTGAACATCTATGAGGCAGAATTCAGTTGAATAAACAGGGATCATTCAACATCCCAGTGCATCTATTTTTCCTGACATTTTATAAAAATCCTTCAACATACAGAAAATTTGAAATACTTGTACAGTAAACCTCCATATACCTACTACCTAGATTCTGCAGTTAATATTTTGCTATATTTGCTTTATCATATGTTATGTCCATTCCTCTATGTATCCAAAAAATTATTTCATTTATTGGATGCATTTTTTAAAAAATTTACCTAGTTCTCTGTTATTGCATATTCACCTATCCCTTAACCACACCTTTGGACTCTTGGGTTGTTCCTTGTAACCAGCTACTGAAGAGGAAGGTTATAGCTGCAACCAGACAATACACCTTCAGCAGCTAGAAATGAATGCAGCAGCATTATAGGCCTGCTCAAAGTGCCATTGAAGACAATGGTGAAGAGAAATCTAAACAGTAGACAGAGCTTATATTAGTACATTCTGTTTCTTCTTTGCCTAGGAGGAGAAGCATGAATGTATGTTAATTAATAAGCAGTGATTAATTGTCTGGCTGGATAGACAAGAGACTTTGGAGGAATAGGACTAGAGGGCTGGGGACAAGGAGGTCTGGGAAAGAGGTATGGTCTCAGAATGTGGGGATATACATGGACCATATGAAT
>NW_007747675.1:10790-12266 GCF_000696425.1 Galeopterus variegatus
GTCATCTTTAAAAAAAAGTAAAAATAAAAAAAATAAAGGGAACTAGGAATACTGCTACAAAACTGAGTTAGGGAAGAATATATCTGGAACACAGGTGATCCTGGTGACCCTCTGGAACACTTCCTAAGAATGGTATATCCAGTAATAAAATTTAATGGAAGACTACAGCAACCCCATATAGATAGGACCCCTCATAAATGGACGTTTGGGGCTGGCCCGTGGCTCACTTGAGAGAGTGCGGTGCTGACAACACCAAGGCCAAGTGTTTGGATCCCTATATAGGGATGGCTGGTTAACTCAGTTGGGAGAGTGTGGTGCTGACAACACCAAGTCAAGGGTTAAGATCCCCTCACTGGTCATCTNTGCTCTAATCATCAAGACCAACCTAGCTTCTTACCACTTCTGAGTGCCCAGTCTTCCAGCAGCAAAAGCCAGTGGTGGGGCCAGCCCATGGCTCACTTGGGAGAGTGTGGTGCTGATAACACCACGCCAAGGGTTAAGATCCCCTTACTGGTCATCTTAAAAAAAAAAAAAAAGCCAATGGTGAACATCTAATATAGCATCATAATCTAAGTAGACAAGCCAGCCACCTGGTGGCAGATTGATTTTATTGGATCCCTGCCAGTGTATTTCCCATACTAGAATAGACATTTATTCTAAATATAGATTCGTCTTTACCCATCACTCTTCTGTTACAAACACCATCCTTGAGGCAGGCCAGTTAGCTAAGCTGGTTAGAGCATGGCCTTGTAACACCAAGGTCAAGAGTTCATTTCCCCATACAAGCCAGCCACCAAAAAACCCCAAAAAACAAAAAACCAGCCATCCTTGACATTACTAGATACCTTGCTCCTGGTCGTAGTATTCTGCACATTGTTTCTGGCTAAGAAATAAGCAAGCAATGGGCTGGTACCCACAGAAATTGCTGGTCTTATCATGCACCTCATCATCCAGAAAAAGCTGAGCTTATAGAACAGTTAAGTGGCCTATCCAGACTCAGTTACTGAGCCAGCTGGATGAAAACTGGGGACATTGGGGGAGGAGGGAGGGTGCTGTACAAGCTCTGAACTAGTAACTAATATATAGCGCTATTTCTCATACAGTCATAATTCATGGACCTGGGAACCAAAGGGGTGGGAGTGGTAGTGTTACTTTTTAATATTATACCTAATAACCCATCTGTAACACATTTGCTTCCTGTTCCTTCAATTTTTTTGGCTCAATTGGCTTAGAGATCTCTGTACCCAAAGAATTAATGTTTCCACCATTGGACAAAAAAAGGGTTTCACTAACTGGAAGTTTCAACTGAAATTGTCAACTGATAATTTTGTACTCCTCATGCACCTAGATTAACAGGCCAAAGAGGGGTTACCATTTGGCTGAGGTAATTGATCCTGATTATCAAAGGGAACTAGGGAGCCGGCCCGTGGCTCACTCGGGAGAGTGTGGTGCTGATAACACCAAGGCCACAGGTTC
>NW_007747676.1:0-237 GCF_000696425.1 Galeopterus variegatus
TCCTGGCTTGGGTAACAAATGCGTGTCATGTTTAGCATATCCTTGTAACACAGGCTTTACTGTCCATATTCACAACTGAAACTTTCCAACTGTTGTTTGCAGGTACAACCATAAAGTACATACATAGCCAAGATGTATTCAGCTACAGGAGATATACATACAGTATATACAAGAGCAGGCAATTTTACTATGCCCAATGGCAATGACACAGCCTTGACATCAGTAGTATGTCCTCCA
>NW_007747676.1:4821-12266 GCF_000696425.1 Galeopterus variegatus
TTGCAACTCTTTGGACAGAGGATTCATTGACACAGTGCTCCTTTGCTCTATATATGCTCCCCATTTAGACAGAGCGGGAGTCTGAGCTACACCCATTTTAGGGTTGGAGGCCCACGTGCGCTGCCAATCTATTATGGGGTATATCGTCATTACTAGGACTTTGGCAGTTCCTGTGATAGCTTCAGTGGCTATCAATGCAGAATACACAGCTGCTAACTGATTTTCTATTAAGGTATAACACACTTCAGCACCCTTCCAGAGCTAGGAACAGAATCCTACAGGTGTGCAGAATCGGTCTTGTCACTGCCTCCTGGGTTATATGAACATCTAATTCAAAAGGCTTAGTGGGGTTGGCCACTTGTAAAGCCTGTACTTGCTGTATTGCCCTTTCTGTAGCCCTGCAAGCCTATTTTACTTCCTCAGTCCAATCCCAGAGGGCTCCTTTCTTTGTCAATGCATACAGTGGGCATGCCACTTGGGCTATATAGGGTACAAAAGCTCTCCAATACCCCAAAAGTCCCAAATATGTCTGTAGCTGAGCTACCATTGTGGGTCAAGGGTATTCCTGTATCTTATCTATAATAACTTCTGGGATGATCCTCGTCTTACCTGACCAGACCACTCCCATGAATTTGACCGACAGTCCAGGTCCTTGCACTTTGGCTGTGTTCACAGCCCACCAACACTGGTCAAAATGACTCAGCAGCATTGGAGCTGCCTGGGTTAAATTTGCAAGAGAATCAGAGGTTAGTAACACATCATCAATGAAGTGAAACATTGTAACCATGCTGGGCCTAGTCCACTTGGCTATGTCCCAGCCCTCAAACCATGACAGATGGTTGGGCTATGCAGATAACTTTGGGGCAATACTTGAAAGGTCCAATGTTTTCCTTCTCAGCTGAAGGTCAACTGATCTTGGCTATCAGCTGAGATTAGAAAAGAGAATAAGGCATTTGCAAGGTCCAATACATAATGATGTGTCCTCAGCTGAGTTGTCACCTGATCCATCAAGTTGTGAACTGAAGGCACAGCTGCATTCAAAGGAGGCAGTACTTTGTTCAGCTCTCAATAATCTAGTCATCCTCCAGGTACCATCAGGCTTTTTCACTGGCCATCCTGGAACATTAAATAGGCTCTGAGCTGGACGAATAATGCCAACTTTCTCTAATTCCAATATAGTGGCACTTATCTCTGCATGTCCTCCTGGTAGGCGATATTGCTTTTCATTAACTACATGTCCTGGCTTGGGTAACAAATGCGTGTCATGTTTAGCATATCCTTGTAACACAGGCTTTACTATCCATATTCACAACTGAAACTTTCCAACTGTTGTTTGCAGGTACATACATCCATACCCAAGATGTATTCAGCTACAGGAGATATACATACAGTATATACAAGAGGAGGCAATTTTACTATGCCCAATGGCAATGACACAGCCTTGACATCAGTAGTATGTCCTCCATAGCCATCTATATGAACTATCACCCCTCGAAACTTATCTGGATGGCCATATATCAGGCTACATTCTGCACCTGTATCCACCAATGCCAAAACATGCTTCACATTTGTTCTCGACCAGTATATTGCCAATTCAGCATGAGGCCTCTGGTCCTTGCCTGCCCCCAAAAGATGAGTACCTTGTCCTGCTCCCTACTCGAAATGGAACAGTACATCTGCCTCCTCAGGAGCAACCAAAAAATCCTTCAAATCCACTGAGCATACCTTGCTGCTTGTTTCTGGACATTTGGGGAAATGCTGTTAAGGGCGCAGTTGCTGCCACAAGGGAAACAGAACTGCATTTGGCTGCTGGTCAATTTTCTTTTTATCAACCCCTGCTGCAAGCAAGTCAAGCCACATCTGCTTATGGCTAGTCTTGCTTGGTCCCTTTGGGATAAAGTCCCAAGCATTTTTGGGGGGTTTGGTCTTAGCCACCTTTCAGACCCCTTTTGCTTGTCTTTTCTCCTCTACTTCACCCAAGCTGGCTATCATGGTTGTAACCTCATGTATAGGATGACCAATATATGGGGCCAGTATGGCCATCAGTGACCCAGAGGACATTGATGGGGCATTTTGCAGCACTGTGTCTCTCATGCCACCTGCAAAATTTTCATTGTCTAGGCCACGAGTGTTCACATTAGACATGGACTGCTGCATCCCCAGCTCTCAAATGATTTGGACAAGCTCAGCATACATTTGCCATTTACTAACAATCTTGGGCAGCTCTCCAGCATTTGCCCACACATTCAGGCAGCTGCATTAACACATTCCATAAAGATGTGATTAGCTCACCCTTGTACATATCTGTGGCTATTCTGCAGCTACTGCCTCAGGGATGGGTGTATGGTAAAGGAGGCCAACTTCTCCATGTCCTCACCAGAGCACATCACACTATCCACCCCTAGCTCCTATAACTGCAGCAGCCAAGCAGCCAGGGTCTCCCCATGTTTCTGCCTGAATTGTCTCCCCAAGTCAACCAGTTCAACCTGGGTATATGGGACATAGGTGGGTCACCTGTGGATTGCCCACTGGTTATCCGTCTGGTCCCATAGGCTGCTCATGTCTCAATTTCTCATGTACAATAGGTCATGCCTGGAGACACATGGTTTTCCCAAAATCACCACTGGTTTGGTTGTCCTCGCTGGTGTGAGAGGCAGGAGTGGCCAGTCATTGCACGTCATCCTTCAGGATAATCATCCATGCTTCCAGCAACTCTGCTTTCTGCCGCAAACGTCGATCAGTTTGCACCATAGTGAACAGCAGCCAGGCAGTCAATGCCAGCCAAGTCATGGCACTGCACGTACACACTAACTCTACCCACACACAACTCATCTACAAAGAATGCATCACACCACCCCCAACCGGACCTAAAGTGATGGGGCTTGACTAAATTATTCTATTTTCACAACATTGGGTCTTTAAATAGATGAGATAAAATGTAATAATTAGTTTGGGCCCTAATTCAATATGACTGGTGTCCTTATTAAAAGAGGAATTAAGAAACAGATTAAGAACAGAAGAAGACCATGTGAATACATATGAAGCAGATGGCCATCTACAAGCCAAGGAGAGAGTCCTCAGAAGAAACCAAACCTGCTAACATGTTGATCTAGGACTTCTAGCCTCCAGAACTATGAGAAAAATAAATTTCTGCTGTCTAAAACACCCACTCAGTGATATTGTGTTATTACAGCCCTAGCAAAAGAATACAATCATATTTGGCATGATTCTGGCAGGAGATCATGCTACATGGCTTTTTATTACATATACAGTATGGAAAATCAGGCAGTATGTCCTCCCCTGACATGAATTCCTGTGATATTTGGAGTATTACTCTCTTTGCAAATGTAGTACTATTCCTGGAAGATTTATCATTTCTGTACAGTATTTTGTATACTAATTGACTGATTGACCAGGTATTCTGCAGTATTATATTTGTTTTTACAGTTCAATTGAAGCACAACAATAACTATTCTTCAATGCTCAATTTAGCTGCTTAAAAACCGAACATACTCTTTTTCATACATAAGATCTTTTAGTAACAATTTTTTTTTTAAAGGATTTCTTTTTTTTTTTTTTGTCTTTTGTCTTTTTTCCGTGTCCAGCAACGGATCGCAACTCTCAGTGTTGCCCCCGTACTGGACCGGGGACCGGCAACGGGACTGCAACCCTCGGCGTTGCTCCCGCGCCTCGCTCAGCCAGTGAGCGGGAACCGGTCTGTATGTGGGATCTGAACCGATCCAAACATAGGTGTTTTACATTTTTATATTTAGGAATATGGGAAAAAGTGCAAACATATTGACTTTGTTACTTTTTATTATATGTGACAAAAATGTGTACATAGTTTTGATGATTGCATGCTATGAAAATAATAAAAAAAGTCAATGTGTATTAACATACATTTCAAAATATAAAAATTACTTTCAAAATACACTTTTCAAAAATAATCAAAAAAATTTTCATATTTTTGTAAATTTAGTTTTTGCCTATGTTAGTATTTTCCTGTTTATTTTTAATCTTTTAAAATATTGTTTTATTTGAAAATCACTGTGAATTTAGATATTACTTCCAAGCGCGAGTGGTCTGATATTGATAGTCTTTCCTATCTTTAGTGTTTTCACTATCCCATTCTCCTAGTCAACTGTTTCTTAGCAATTCTTCCCTTAAATTTGAAACATCTTTTTCATCACCACTTTTGTCTTGTTTCTAATTATTTGAGAAGAAAGAAACAAAAGAGATTGTCCACGTGCTTTTCCCACCACATTAACCAATTTATATGCCCCCACGTCTATATTCTCTGGTTTTTTTGCTTGTTTCTAATGAGGAGGGTTAATTAATGAAGATCAACCCTTCTACTTGTGGGGAGACCCCATTTCTTCCTCCTTATGCAAGAATATAGTTCCAGCATTTTTACTCATTTCAGTGCATGTCTTTACAGCAAAACACCTAAAGAGTGTGTCTGCACTTATTGTGCTGATTTCTCTTTTTCATTTTTCTCCTGAATCCAGTTAAGTCCAGCTTTTACCGAAACAGACTTTTCTCAAGGTTAACTCTAACCTCCATTTTGCTGTTTCCAGTGGCTAATACTCAGTCTTAATCTTACCTGACATAGCTGAAATACTCCTTCTTTGGGAATTATTTACTTCTCCTTGTACTTCATTGTTTCTTAGTTATTCTTAGGCTTCATTATATGTACTAAGTGTCTAAATCCACCTTTACTGGTTTCTTTTAGTCTCTTGACATCTGAGTCTGAATGTGCCAGGGATTTTTCTAATTATGCCCCCTCTGATATAGAACATTTGTATATGATATTTCCTTTCCCTGGATGAGTCTTAATTTATACATATTTTTAATTCCCTGGCATTAATACCTTAGTAGATCAGACACAAATAAATAAACTTATTCTCTATGTTTCCTTCTTATCCAAGCAAAGAAATTAATGCACTCATCTTCTTTGGTGATTGTAAAGTTAAAGTGAAGCAAAAGTCCCAATTAAATGGTGAATCAATTTATTAGAGGCAAGTAGTTCTTTTTGAAAAACCCTCCCCAAAGTATTTCCTTCAAAGATCTCTGCAGTAAATCCAAGCAAAATGCATTCAGATGATTTTAACTTTTACCATGGAATCAGAGACCCAAGCTAACATTTATTGCCTTCACGGTTCAAGTGAATTCCCAGTAATTCCTAGCTATAAAGTCCCCACCCAAAATTGCTAGGTTTCCAGTTACTCTAATTAGGAATTATTATTCTTATTTTAGTAAAGCTACTTAGAACAGTCTATGTATGCAGTGATATTCAAGGCATAGGGACTTGATGGAAAGAATTTTACTAAAAATAGGAAGAATGCACCAAACATAATTTTAAGTTATTTTGTACATATGTATGATTTAGTTTGAGTTTAGATAATGGCAGATAATCCGTCTCCTTTAGTTTCTATTTCTCTTTTTCTCTGTGTGTGTGCACATACACGCATACATATATATGTATGCATGTATATAATTTCATATATGTATATGTATATAATTTTTCTGCACTCATTTTATTAATTCTAGGGTATAATCTTAAAATAGAATGGTTACTGGTTGGATAACATTTTTATTCTTTTTGAACTTGTACTTCTCCACAAGAAACACAGATGGGCAATCTTAGAATAGTTGTTTATGTCAGCAGCAGAAATATAAATTCTGAAAACCAAAGCTACTGTTTTATGATTGTTTTATTACTATAATTATTTTTCCAGAAATGTAAAGTTCTAACAAATTTCTGGCCTCCAGGACAAATATTGTGATGTCTATATGATGGCGGTTACTAGTAAATACCAGCAGATCCAAACATAGGTGTTTTACATTTTTATATTTAGGAATATGGGAAAAAGTGCAAACATATTGACTTTGTTACTTTTTATTATATGTGACAAAAATGTGTACATAGTTTTGATGATTGCATGCTATGAAAATAATAAAAAAAGTCAATGTGTATTAACATACATTTCAAAATATAAAAATTACTTTCAAAATACACTTTTCAAAAATAATCAAAAAAATTTTCATATTTTTGTAAATTTAGTTTTTGCCTATGTTAGTATTTTCCTGTTTATTTTTAATCTTTTAAAATATTGTTTTATTTGAAAATCACTGTGAATTTAGATATTACTTCCAAGCGCGAGTGGTCTGATATTGATAGTCTTTCCTATCTTTAGTGTTTTCACTATCCCATTCTCCTAGTCAACTGTTTCTTAGCAATTCTTCCCTTAAATTTGAAACATCTTTTTCATCACCACTTTTGTCTTGTTTCTAATTATTTGAGAAGAAAGAAACAAAAGAGATTGTCCACGTGCTTTTCCCACCACATTAACCAATTTATATGCCCCCACGTCTATATTCTCTGGTTTTTTTGCTTGTTTCTAATGAGGAGGGTTAATTAATGAAGATCAACCCTTCTACTTGTGGGGAGACCCCATTTCTTCCTCCTTATGCAAGAATATAGTTCCAGCATTTTTACTCATTTCAGTGCATGTCTTTACAGCAAAACACCTAAAGAGTGTGTCTGCACTTATTGTGCTGATTTCTCTTTTTCATTTTTCTCCTGAATCCAGTTAAGTCCAGCTTTTACCGAAACAGACTTTTCTCAAGGTTAACTCTAACCTCCATTTTGCTGTTTCCAGTGGCTAATACTCAGTCTTAATCTTACCTGACATAGCTGAAATACTCCTTCTTTGGGAATTATTTACTTCTCCTTGTACTTCATTGTTTCTTAGTTATTCTTAGGCTTCATTATATGTACTAAGTGTCTAAATCCACCTTTACTGGTTTCTTTTAGTCTCTTGACATCTGAGTCTGAATGTGCCAGGGATTTTTCTTTATTAAAGCTTCCTCTAATATTGACTCTTAATATCTTATGGGTTTAAAAGACACCCATGTATTGATTTCTTCATTAAAATTCAAACTGCTATATATAAATGCCTGTTAACATCTCCACTTGCATGCAGCTCACATCCAACAAGTCCTAAACAAGAATCTGGATCTCCCACCCCCCCAAAGCTCCCCCTGCGGTGTGGCGTTCTAGCTCAGTAAGCAATAGCTCAAGTCACGGTGTAAGAATCATTCTTCTGGGTCACTCACCTCCACATTTGACCATCACTATCACTTCTACCTTCAAATTATGTATACAACTAATGTCACTTCATCCTGTGCAACGTAATAACCTCCTACTCGCCATAATCATCACCCTGGATTTTTGCAATAGTGTCCTGACTGATCTCTCATATTTGCCCTCTTCTTTCTAGTTTACTCTCAACATAATGGCCAAGGTGATCTTTTTAAAACCTCTCAGATTTTGTCATTGCTCTTTGTAAAACACTACAGTGGCTACCCAAGTAACTTAGGGAATAAAATCAAGACAAAACATTTTTACAAGAGCAAAAATGGCCAGTAGAGGGTAAACCCAT
>NW_007747677.1:0-679 GCF_000696425.1 Galeopterus variegatus
AGATGTCTCAGAGGCCAACAATGATATAATAGGTATGAAGTGCCCCTGTACAGAAACTCTTTATTTTCTCTCCTCCTACATTTTGGGAGTGTTGGTGCTATTGGGGTATTTTCAGAATAAGGAGTAAGCAAACTCTACTGAAGCTTATCAAATGTCATAAGGCTGGTGTGTGGTTGGGGAATGAACTGTTTAATCCTAGAACTATTAGAATGTAACTACGTGGTTGTATTCAGGCTTAGAAATAGGGATCCCCATGGAGCATAAACCCTAGCAGACCTAGGTGAATAATATAATGGATAAAAGAGAGCTCAACTTGACCATAAATCACTTGGCCAGTTACCATTAATTGTGAGAAATTCCCTGAGAAGCTCCCACCCCTTTTTCATGGAGCTTCTGTTTACTGGATTCTGGGACAATTTCTATCACCAGAGAATCCTGCCTTCAAGTTGGATGGTGTTTTAGTTAGAGTTCTTGCTGCAAGCAGTAGAAGGCAGCTCTAATAGATACCAATAAAACTGGAATTTATTAGACATATATTGGAAAAGGAAAAACAGCTATACCGGGTAGTTTGCAGAGACCCTGGGAAGTCTGGAGAACCAGGCACGGGCTGTACAGGTTGGAGACCTGTCTCTGGTCACGCTGCTGAGCTAGTCCAGGGATATGCTCGAGACAAGCTTGA
>NW_007747677.1:5374-8404 GCF_000696425.1 Galeopterus variegatus
TGGTTCTCACAGGCTATTTCTTGCCATGGCTACAGATCAGTTGTTTCTTACGCTTGGGACTGGCTGTGCCCCTCACTTCTCGTGCGCATGCGCACGCAGCCCTGTCACCTAAGAGTTCTAAGAGGGCTCGTGCAGGGTCCCGGCTTGACCAATGGTTGCTGACTGACGTCAGCAGTAACTGGGCAGATTGAAAGTTGGTTCTCACAGGGTATTGCTTGCCATGGCTACAGATCAGTTGATTCTTATGCTTGGCACTGGCTGTGTCCCTTTCTTCTCGTTCCAATCTGTCTTCCAGGTCTCCTACTCCAAATGGAAGTATCTGCTGTACTGTTTCCAGATCACCCTTTATCGCAGCGTGATGGTTCATTCCCAGATGTCTGAGTCGGATCTATTAGCTCAGCCGAAATCCGATTCTCCTTCTCAAACAAACCGCGTCGGAAGTCGCCCCCTGCAACCTGGTGAAGGTCCCGGAGACTGAAGGTTTTTGACTTTTGAGGGCAGAAGGAAGAGCCAATCACGGGCACCTCCACCAGGTTGCAGGAGGCAATTGCGGACTCCATTTGGTTGAGAAAGAAAATCGGCTTTAGGCTGAGGTAGGAGATTCGACTCAGACATCTGTGAAAGTTCCATCACGCTGCCAAAAAGGGTGATGTGGAACGAGCATGGTAGAAGACAAAAGCTTCAGACCCCCGTCCCCTCACCGGCGAATCGGCTCTTACCCACTTCCGAAGCCGATATGAGCGAATCCTACTCGATACTCTTATGTAGAAGGCACGCTGTCTGCCACAACAGCACTACTCCAAAGCCAGTCGTTCTGAATGGTATTCAAGCAGCAGCTCTAATCACAAGTGCGCATGCGCACTCAGCCCTGTCACCAAAGAGTTCGAAGAGGGCTTGGGCCCGTCCTGAGGGAGACCAGTGATTGCTGAGTGAGGTCAGCAGTAACTAGGCCGACTTAAAGTTGGTTCTCACAGGCTTTTTGTTCCCACGGCGACAGATGAGTTTTTTCCTACGCTTGCCACTGGCTCCGCCCCCTTCTTCTCTCTCCACTCTGTCATCCACGTCCCCTACTCCACAATGATGGATCTGCTATCGTCTTTCCACATCACCGTTTTGGCAGCATGATTCATCTTTCCCACATGTGGCCTGAGTCGGATCTGGTAGCTCATCCAAAATCCGATTCTCTTTCTAACCCAAACCGCGTCCCCTCTTGCCTCCTGCTGCCTGGTTTAGATATCCGACCCCTCCTCCACAAGGAAGTATCTGCTGTGCTCTTTCAACATCACCCTTTTTATCTGCTTGATGGATCTTTGACAGATGTGCGAGTCTCATCTAGTAGCTCAGCCGAGAGCCGATTCTCTGTCTCAAACAACCCGCGTCCCCGCTCAAATCATGCAGCCTGGTGGAGGTGCCCGACACTGACTCTTTCATCTGCCCTCAAAGTCAATAAGCTTCATCACGGGAGATGACAGCAGTTTCAGAGGCCCTTCCCCACAGCTGGCCCCTCGGCTACTACCCACTTCTGAAGCCGATATACGCGAAATTTACTCGGTACTAGATTGGAGAAGCGAACGTCTGTGCCACAATATCCCCGCTCAAAAGCCCTCCGTTCGTAAAGGTAACCAAGCTGCAGGTCTCAACACAACTGCGCATGCGCACACGGCCAGAATCCCCAAGAGTTCCAAGAGGGTTCGTGCGGGTTCCCGGGTTGAACAATGGTTGCTGACTGACGTCAGCAGTCACTGGGGAGATTGAAAGTTGGTTCTCACAGGCTATTGCTTGCCATGGCTACAGATCAGTTGTTTTTTATGCTTGGCACTGGCTGTGTCCCTTTCTTCTCGTTCCAATCTGTCATCCATGTCACCTACTCCACATTGAAGGATCTGATGTACTCTTTCGATATCACCCTTTTTCGCAACGTGATGGATCTTTCCCAGATGTCTCAGTCGGATCTAGCAGCTCAGCCGAAATCCGATTCTCTTTCTCAAACAAACCACGTCCGCAGTCGCCTCCTGCAACCTGGTGGAGGTTCTGGAGACTGAAGCTTTTTGACTTTTTAGGGCAGAATGAAGAGTCACTCTCGGGCACCTCCACCAGGTTGCAAGAAGCAAGTGCGGACTCTGTTTGCTGACAAAGGGAATCGGCTTTAGGCTGAGGTAGGAGATTCGACTCAGACATCTGGGAAAGATCCATGATGCTGCTAAAAAGGGTGATGTGGAACGAGCATGGTGTAAGACAACAGCTTCAGACCCCCGTCCCCTCACCGGCGCCTCGGCTCTTACCCACTTCTGAAGCCGATGTGAACGAATATTATTCGATACTCTTATGTAGAAGACAAGCTATCTGCCACAACAGCAGTACTCCAAAGCCAGCCGTTCTGAATGGTAATCAAGCAGCAGCTCTAATCACAAGTGTGCATGCGCACGCTGCACTGTCACCCACGAGTTCTAAGAGGGCTCGGGTGGGTCCCCAGCCAGACAAGCGTTTGCTGAGTGACGTCAGCCGTCACTAGCGAAACTTAAAGTTGGTTCTCACAGGCTTTTTCTTGCCACTGTGACAGATAAGTTTTTTCCTACGCATGGCTCTGGCTCCGCCCCCTTCTTCTCGTTCCACTCTCTCATCCGCATCCCCTACTCCACATCGATGGATCTGCTGTCCTCTTTCCGCATCACCCTTTTTGGCAGCATGATTCATCTTTCCCACATGCCTGAGTCGGATCTGGTAGCTCATCCGAAATCTGATTATCTGTCTCAAACAAACCGCGTGCCTGCTCAAATCCTGCAGCCTGTTGGAGGTGCCCGAGACTGAATCTTTCCCCTGCCCTCAAAAGTCAATAAGCTTCATCATGGGAGAAGACAGCAGTTTCAGAGGCCCTTCCCCAAAGCTGGCCCCTCGGCTACTACCCACTTCTGACTCCGATATAGTCGAATTTTACTCGGTACTATTTTGGAGTAGCTAACCTCTGTGCAACAACATCACCGGGCGAAAGCCTCCGGTTCGGAACGGTAACCAATCCGCAGGTCGAAACAG
>NW_007747677.1:12049-12266 GCF_000696425.1 Galeopterus variegatus
CTTCCAGCAGGGGGAAGGGAAAAGTAGAGCATTCTGTTCTTCTTAACAAGGGTTACCCTTACGAGAATCTATTTAACCAGAGTCTAACCTTTTAGGGTTTCATCAGAGCTTCAATTACCTAGGGAAAGAAAAATATCCAACTCCAGAAAGCTCTAACCTTCCATGTGAGGGAAGAAAAAGATTCAGTGGCAGCTCTCTTTAGCCTTCCACGTGGGGG
>NW_007747678.1:0-910 GCF_000696425.1 Galeopterus variegatus
CACACACACACGTGCACACACATGCTTGCTCACACACACGCATGCGCACACACATGCACACACACAGACACACACTGCTAAAAGGGCTGTGGGCGAGGAATCGTAAAATTAAGCAATAAGTTCCAGTGGAATATTTACTGAATTAATTTGCAGCCACTCAGAAACCGTAAGCAGCCAGACAGGAGGGTGAGCCGGCGCGGTCTGCTGCAGGCCTGAGATGCACTTGGGCTGCTCCCTCTTGCTCCCTGGAAGGGGAGGTTCCTCAAAGCCCTGACACGAAGCACGAAGAAGGAGCCAGTCATCACGAGCCTGGGGAAGGAGGTTCTGGGCAGAAGAACCACAAGACGAAGAGCCCTGCGGTGCAAAGGAGGTTGGAAAGAGCAAGGAATGGGTTTTGGGCCACTTGGGAGAGCAAAGTGGCCAGGAGAAAGGCTGCCAGGAGCCCAGAGAGGCAGACAGTGATGATGATGACCTGGGCCTGGTGGGGACACGTGAGCAGCCTGAAAGCCATTGAGGTTCTGCATGGGGCGGGGCAGGACTCACCCTGAGCTATATTTGTAGAAGGTCCTTCTGACTTCTCAGAACTACAGCAGAGGAAGCTACTTTGAGTCCACAGGCAAGAGGATGGGGCTTCGCACTGGAGCAGGAGCCACTGAGCAGGTGACACATGGGGGAGGTTAAGGTGACAGGTGTCAAGGAGAAAGTAGAGATCCTGATTGTATTTTTGACAAGTTTTGGCTAAAATAAGCATTTATTTTTACTTGCACTATAATTGGTACAAAGAAGAAAATAGTTTTTCTTAACTCCAAGAGACTGTGTCATCTTTTATACCGTCGATTTAATAATAATAAAAATATCAGAGCCATAATTAGTGGTTTAAAAATGACAAGGCTGATAAGTAACCTCAGAT
>NW_007747678.1:6115-6809 GCF_000696425.1 Galeopterus variegatus
TTGTTATAAACAATCCAGAGGTGTGATACTAATGTATCCTTTCAGGCAATGTATCAGTCTTCCACTGTTTTTCTTCACCAGGAATTATACTAAAAAGAAACAACATTATGATCCCACTTATATGTGGATTCTAAAAAAGTCAAACTCAAAAGCAAAGAGTACAGTGGTGGTTACCAGGGGCAGTGGGTGTCCGGATTCGGGAGATTTTGGTCAACGGATATAAAATTTCAGTTAGGAAGAATAAGTTCAAGGGATCTACTGTACAACTTGGTGACTATCGTTAATAACAATGTGTTATATACTTCAAAATTGTTAACAGTAGATTTTAAGTGTCCTCTACACGCACAAAAGTGTGAGGCAATGCATATGATAACTGGCTTGATTTAGCCACTCCACAATGTATGCATGTTCAAACAGCATGTTGTACATCCTAGATACATACAATGTTTACCCATCAGTTTAAAACACCCGAGAGCATGGTATTCCATGAACACTGTACACAGCATTTCTTCTCCAGGGTCCACAAACACGAGCACACGTGCTCTGCACTGTCTCTAACTGCAGAATTCTTGGGCAACAGAGTGGAGGACAAGGCTCTGAAAGCTGATCGTCCTGAGTCCACAATAAGCAGGAACTGCCCTGTGCCCAGGAACCCAGAACAGGTCTACACCGAGCCAGTGCCGTTGTCCACGAG
>NW_007747678.1:11929-12265 GCF_000696425.1 Galeopterus variegatus
GGTGGTACTGAGGTTGCCTTTTACCTACCATGTCAGGGATTTAAGCCCTGAATTTTAGAAGGAGTGGTCACATTTGGACAGGTGGGAGAAAAACACTATCCAGGAAATTACAAATGCATAATATTTTGAACCTAGATTGGGAAACATACTATATAAACCCAGGAGGTAAACACAAAGGACAGAAATTGCATTCTGGAAGGAAGCCCATGGGAGCAGGCTGGTTTCTGAAGTTTAGCACCTTCTTTCCATTTCGCAGGCACGAAGGGGTTTCTTTGTTGTTATAAACAATCCAGAGGTGTGATACTAATGTATCCTTTCAGGCAATGTATCAGTCTT
>NW_007747679.1:0-1075 GCF_000696425.1 Galeopterus variegatus
AATTAATGCATGTTGCATGGGGAGGGGATGCAGTAATGATATAATTGGTCCTGGTCCACAGTAAAAAAAAGAAATCCCTGTTCCAATTAGGGTTTCAGCAGATACTTTCATTCTGGAGAATTATAAAAAACCTGCTTTATTAGCCACAGTAGGGAGGTCAATCAGGCACAGGACACATATGCATGCAGCAAATGGGCTTTGAGTACCACTGCTATGTACTAGTGTATTAGTCCATCTCTGTTGCTTATAACAAAATACCTAGAATTGCGTAATTTATAAAGAAACTATATTTATTACTTACAGTTTCAGAGGCTGGGAAGTCCAGGTCCAAGGAACACATCTGGTAAGAGCCTTGTTCTTGGTGGTAACTCTACAGCAATGCAGGGTGTCACGTTGTGAAATAGCAGAAGCAGAGAGAGCTAACCTCCTCACTGGCTCTCTTTTTAAAGCTCTCAGAACCATGCCCATAACCATCATTATGCTAACGATGGATTAATCCATTTAGNTGCCATGATTTATACTGGTTAAGTCTAGATTATAATTTTTACATTAGGAACAAGAATTTACTATTGGGCAGAATAAAAAATGGAATCAATAATTATCTCTTCTTTCCCATTATTTGGCATAACTATGTCTTCACTAATAATGCTATTATATAACACTGATTGGGTTATAATATGATGAGTGTTTGATGATCTATTTTCGTATTTATGTAAAGTTACAATTTCCAAGATTCCTGGTTTTACTCCTTATAAAACAGAATACAATATTTTCCATTAGCCAACCCACTAGGGATATGAAGCACTTGCTGCCAAGGAAATCTGAGGGAAAAAAAAAACGTTTTAAAACTGTTTGGGTCCCCCTTCTGAAACATAATATCCAAAGTCCCCATTCTCCCCAGTAGGAACGTCTTGAGGAAAGTATGGAGGTGGATATATTGAGTGTTCAATTAGTTGTGTCTATTTAAATAGGCTGGATCTGCTCCTTTTGATGTTAAGCACTTTCAGTATGAGAGACCATTCAGGTACATTCTTATGTCTACACACACACACACACACACACACACACACACACA
>NW_007747679.1:5975-12770 GCF_000696425.1 Galeopterus variegatus
TGTGACAAGTCTTTTAACCTTGCACATATAAGCACAGAAATTATGTGTTAAGTATACTTATTATTCCCACTTCACAGATGAAGAATCAGGCTTGATCAAGGTCAAATAGCAAGTGCCTGAAATGTTGACAGTGAGAAGAAATTTAGTGGATAAAAAGACAGAACACTCTGGAATGAAATAATTTAACTTAAAATCTTAAAAGCTGGGCTCTATGACTTGCTCTGTGACTTCTGGCAAGTTACTCAACATCTTTGGTCCTCAGCTTCCTCATCTATAAGATGGTTGTATCAGTCAGTGTTCTCCAGAAAGATAGAACCAATAGGATATGTATAAAAATATAAAGGGGATTTATTAGAGGAATTGTCTCATGTGATTGTGAAGACTGAGGAATCCCATGACAGGCCATCTGCAAATTGGCTGTCTGTAACGTGGCTCCATCCAAGTCAAGAAGCCTCAGAACCGGGGAAAATGATAGTGTGATTCTCAGCCTGAGGCCAAAGACCTGAGAGTGGGGGGTGCTGCTGGTATAAATCCTGGAACCCAAAGGCTGAAGAATCTCAAATTCAGATGTCCATGGATAGGAGAGCAGAGTATAGCCCAGCTTCACAGAATAGAGCAAAAGATTCACTTTTTCCTCTCCAGGCCTCTAGTGGGTTGGATGGTGCCCACCAATATTGAGGGTAAGTCTTTACCACCCAGTGCACTCAGGCTTACATGTTAATCTCTTCTGGAAACACCCTCATAGACACACTCAAAAATAATGCTTTACCAGGTTTCTATATATTCCTTAATCTAATCAAGTTGACACCTAATATTAACCACCAGAATGGGTTTCAGGTATCTGTTGCTATACAGCAAACCATCCCCCCAAATAATAAAATGAGTTATTCCTGCTCCTGGTTCTGTAGGTTGACTAGGCACACTTAGGAAGTTCTCATTTGGGGTCTGTCATTCAACTGCAGTCAGATATTGGCTAGGGCTGCAGTTATCTGAAGACTCCACTGGTCTGGACACCCAAGATGACTTCTGCACATGGTTGGCAACGGATGCAGGCTCTGGTCTGAAATCTCAGAACTGTCAACTGTGGCCACTCTTTGTGGCTTAGGTTCTTGCAAAATGAAGACTGGGTTTCAAGAGGGAGCTTCTCAAGTATGAGTATTCCCAGAAGCCCAGATGGAAGGGAGGAGGTTTCCAATAAACCATCTTTTAAAGATCCCAAATGTCACCTCTGCTGTAGTTTATTGCTTAAGCAGGTTACTCAGGGTAGTCCAGATTTAATGGAAGGGCAATTAGATTCCATGTCTTGATGTAATGATCAGCATGCATATACAAATAGGGAAGAACTTGGCGGTGACCATTCTGGAAATTATTGGCCATGGTCTGCTCTTCCTCTGGTTACTATGATTATGATACTTGGGACAGGTCCAGCTGCCTGCCCCGCTTCAGATGCAAATAATTCAAAAGTCAAATGTTGGTAAAAATGGAAGTCAGCTTTTACCCAGGAATACTGGTGATCTGAGAAGAGATGTTAGGCTAACCCATCTCTCCGGTAAACGTAAAGCCATCTCAGATTTAGTGAGGGGTTTTTAAAGAGGAGGTTTAGGGAATTGAACATGGGAAATGAAAAGCAGGAGGGAGGGGAACATGAGCTATAAGGGCTCTGTGTCTAGGGGTCAGGACCAAGATCTCGCCAAGGCCTCATCTTTGCTGTTATCTCAGGGCCCTGCAGGATTTTGGTTTGCTCTTGAGTGGAATCAGGCTCTCTGCGAAGTTTTCATGCAGCTTCAGTGAGCTCTGGTTGACCTGGCTGGTGCCCAGGGTGAGCTTCTAAGCATTTGGCCTTGATCACTCCCCAAAACTATACAAGTCTCAAAGAAAGAACTGTTAGTTTTGCAAAGTACATGTTAGCTTCTCAGCCTTTTTAATCTATTTAGCAAGCTAGATAAGAAAGTCAGGGGATGGGAAGAAAGAGTGGAAAGAAAGAATAACTGTCCTTTTTAAAATCCTACCCCCTCACCCACCCCGGGCAGCCCAGGCAGTTTTAGGTCCCAACATGGCTTCAGTCCTGCTTGCACCAACAATCACATTTCTCCCACGTGCAAAATATACTCACTCTCTTTCAAGAGCCCCATAGTCTCATCCCACTATGGGAATGGCTCAAAGTCTAGGATCTCTCAGCTAAATCAGCCTAGGTTGCAGATGAGGCTCCTCATTTGAGATTCCACAAGTATAATTCTCGAAGGACAGTTCCTTTCAATCGAAAAGCCTTTTGAACCAAGAAGGCATCTTTGGTTATCTGTTCCCCACACACCCAACATACAATGGTGAACCAAGCATAGGATAACAGCAAAAGATACTCCCAAACTGTTTTCTTATTCTTAAGTATATTTTTAATTGTGAAGTGTTTTACTGCTTCCTAAATACACTAACTTTTGCTAACAGTATAGATATTAAAAGCACCTTTTAATTTTTTTGCTTCATATGAAAACTAGAACTGTAAGCCTACTTGCCTAAATTACTGAACTATACAAAGTACCAGAATATCTGAACTAACACCAGAGAGGAACCTGGGTGAGGTAAAGTTCTATTCCCTTGGAGTTACTTTCCCAGAAATTTTGATCCAAGGGAGGGAAAACAGTTCCTTCTCATTTTCTTTCTCTCCCTGTGAAGGCATATGTTTTGATTATCTTCTCCCCATAACTCCATCTTATAAATAAACATATTAAGATAACTAAATTTAAAGCAGAAAAGAAAGAGAAAGAGCAGTTCTACCAGGTAAAACTATTCCCCAGGTTTCCTATTCATTATTTTCATCAACTCAATCTTAGACTCTGGTAGAGTGGACAAGCACTTTTATTTAACCACTTATAACCTGAGAATATTTTATAGGTTATTTAACCTTGCTGAGCCTCAACTCCTTCATTTATAAAGTGAGTGTAATGGTACCTGACTTCCAGTATTTTTAAGAAGACTTCGTCTATAAATGCTGTCTTTGTTCCACATCCATAAGCCCTGGAATTCTGCTGATTGCTCATTCTCTTTTCTCTCTTCCTCCTTCTATCTCTATTTTAATATTTTCTAAAAATAAAGATCAAAACAAAAAAAATATGGAAAAAGGTAGTCGTGCTTCACCATGCTTTCATGTTTTATCTTGGAGAAGAGTGTAATCCTTGCAAGTTCAGGGCCTCTGTTGATTCAACATTCTTTCATGCTGTTAGATTTCTAAGTTGACTTCAACTCACTCTCCATTTTTATTGATTAGAGTTTAAATTAGGTGTCACTCCATGGAAAAATCATCTCTTCCCTTGTGTTTCAATCAATCTCTTTCTCAAAGTGTGTGGCTTCCCTAAATTATTGTCAAGACCTTGAGAGCAGAACAGGTTATGCTTAAGTCATGCCAATAGACATGTTTCATTTCATCTTCTTTGGGTCTGTAATAGAAAGTATAGTTCAAGATTTCAAGGGCTTGATATACAGAGAGAAAAACAGCAATAACACATTTCCAAGCACTTATTATGTGACAATTACCATGTTTGTTATGCATCATCTCCTTTAATTTTCACAATTCTTTGAGGTTGGTATTATTACCATCTCAATGATTACAAAGAAAATGAGGTATATAAATAAATAACTCAATGATACACAGGCATATGTTTCAGAGTCAGAATTTTAATCCTTCCATCTGATCCCAAAGATCATGAGTTTACAGATTTAATTATTACACAAATGTCTTTTTAAACTTAAAACAGCTTTGAATAATTAACATAAATTTTAACTACTATATAAAAGAGCAGTTCCACAAAAATTGCATCACTGATAAATGGGATTTTTACCTGGTGCTACCAAAGAAAGCATACTATTTAAATAGCCTCATAATTATCTGATATTTTAAGTAACTTCATTCTTTCCTCATTTTTTTGTTATCCTTAGCCAACAGACTCCATGATCTATACACACAATCAAAATATAGTTAGAAAAGGTCAATTTCACCAGCTACCACATGTTAAAGTCTACCTCTGCCACTATATTTCTATATATTACATGGTGCTAAAGGCTGAAGTCATGGGAGTTTATAGCCTTGTCCAGCCTCTTAAACCACCGCAATTACAGTGATATCTCTATCGCCGGGATGTGAAAGCAAAGATGAGAGAACATTCCATCTCCTCTAAGTCAATTATTTCATACGATGCTTGGGCAATTATATTTGCTGCTATTAAGACAAGCCACAATCTCCTACTTTCCATGACCAGAATTTCTCTTAAGAGCTTTTGATCTAAAAATGCTAGAAAGAAACAAACTCACCAGTTACTGTTCAATCAGACTGCTATGATTTTTACGAGGATGGCAGGTTATAGTCATAAAAGAAATTAATAACTACCAAGGGGAAGAATACAGCTCACTAAAAACAGGAGCAACAGAAGAGATTGTGTTGGGTAGCCAGGCCTTTTCTGTATATTCTATTTAGTTGACACTTCTCTATCATCAGTTTCTGGTTAGGCCTAGAATCATCATGAGAAAAAGCCAGAAGTTGCAAAAGATTTGATTTTAAAACTCAGATTTTAAGATATATGAGCAATATTTTATTGGGATGAAACTACATTTTATTGACATAAAAACCTGGGATTGATAATGAGGTCAAAGAGGAGAAGGCAGAAGGAAGGATGTATATGAGAAGCAGAAGTCACCTATGCTGAGGTTTGTATATTTGGAGCAGGATGATGCAGAATAGCTAAGCGACAGCGTCTGCAGAATCAAATAGGAATTACTCTAAACCACCATTATGGCTTCCTCAAAGTTCAATTAGCTGCTTTTCCCTTGAAATTCTGAACAGCCTGGGGAGGGGAAGGATGCTGGTGAAGCAGACACCACCATGTGTTCTTTTGCATTAGGTCCCACGATTGTTTCCTGTGGCTGCTGTAGCACATTACAGAAACTTGATGGCATCAAACAACAGAAATGCATCTCACAGTTACGGGGACCAAGCATCTGAAATCAAGGTATAGGGAGTGTTGTGCTGCCGCCAGCAGCTCTAAGGGAAATTCTGTCTCTTGTCTCTTCCAGCTTCTGGTGGCAGTTGGCATTCTTGGACTTGTGGCTGCATTATTCCAGTTTCTTCTTACACAGACACATCACCTTCTTTTCTTCTGTTTGTCTGCCTCAAATCTCCCTCTGTCTTTCTCTTTTTTTTTTTTTTTTTTTTTTTTTTTTTTCTGCCCCAAATCTCCCCCTTTCTTTTTTTTTTTTTTTTCTGCCCCAAATCTCCCCCTTTCTTTTTTTTTTTTTTTTCTGCCCCAAATCTCCCCCTTTCTTTTTTTTTTTTTTTTCTGCCCCAAATCTCCCCCTTTCTTTTTTTTTTTTTTTTCTGCCCCAAATCTCCCCCTTTCTTTTTTTTTTTTTTTTCTGCCCCAAATCTCCCCCTTTCTTTTTTTTTTTTTTTTCTGCCCCAAATCTCCCCCTTTCTTTTTTTTTTTTTTTTCTGCCCCAAATCTCCCCCTTTCTTTTTTTTTTTTTTTTCTGCCCCAAATCTCCCCCTTTCTTTTTTTTTTTTTTTTCTGCCCCAAATCTCCCCCTTTCTTTTTTTTTTTTTTTTCTGCCCCAAATCTCCCCCTTTCTTTTTTTTTTTTTTTTCTGCCCCAAATCTCCCCCTTTCTTTTTTTTTTTTTTTTCTGCCCCAAATCTCCCCCTTTCTTTTTTTTTTTTTTTTCTGCCCCAAATCTCCCCCTTTCTTTTTTTTTTTTTTTTCTGCCCCAAATCTCCCCCTTTCTTTTTTTTTTTTTTTTCTGCCCCAAATCTCCCCCTTTCTTTTTTTTTTTTTTTTCTGCCCCAAATCTCCCCCTTTCTTTTTTTTTTTTTTTTCTGCCCCAAATCTCCCCCTTTCTTTTTTTTTTTTTTTTCTGCCCCAAATCCCCCCCTGTCTTTCTCTTTTACAGACACTTGTCATTGGATTTAGGGCTCACCTTAATAATCCAGAACAATCTCATCTCAAGATCCTTAATCACATCTGTAAAGACCATTTTTTTGAAATAAATTCTAGGGATTTGACATAGACATATCTTTTCGGGTGGGCCACCATTTCAACCAACTGCAACCTGATTGAATATTCCTCACAAATAGTCTTGGAAAAAGTGAAACGATCTCTTTTCTTAGTGATGATTCTCCCTCCTTCAAATGAGTTTGAGCTTGTTCTTCTCTTATTACCAGTCTGGAAGTAGAGGAAAGAAATAGAGAGAGGGCCAGCTGTACTTTAAAAAGATGGGAACTTTTCTTCAGCCCACCTGAAATTAAATCCTGACTCTGTGAAAAATGTTCTAAGGATACATAATTAATATCATGATACTTAATACCAGCAGAAACATAAGAGAAAAACTTTCTATCACCAAAAGCAATTTTTTTACTATACTCTGGATGTTTAGAACAAGTCTGCCCTCTTTCAGGTCACCAGGGATCTACTGAGTATCTGTAAAAGTCATAAATGGTCCCAAGCTTGAGCAACCTGGAAGAAAAGTGTCTAGTCTACACGCAGAACCTGGAGTAATTTACACCCTTGAACATCTGGTTTGATGCAACATTAAAATGTTATTGTCTAGGGCCAAGCCCATGGTGCACTCAGGAGAGTGTGGTGCTGGGAGCGCAGCAGCGCTCCCACCGCGGGTTCGGATCCTATATAGGGATGACTGGTGCGCTCGCAGTGCTCACTGGCTGAGCGCGGTGCGGCCGGTCTCAAAAAAGGACAAAAAAAAAATGTTATTGTCCATCCTTCTGCAATGGGCATACTACATCATCACCAGTGATAAC
>NW_007747680.1:0-1418 GCF_000696425.1 Galeopterus variegatus
ATTCTCTTTTATTGGTAAGTTTCTAAAACTTTAATACTCAGTGTATTAAGTCAGCTAGGACTGCCCTAACAGAATACCACAGGCTGGGTGACTTAGAAACAATTGTGCACTTAAAAATATGTTAAGATGGTAGATCTCATGTTAAGTGTTCTGACCATGAGAAAACAAGAAGGGACACAGGAAACTTTGGGAGGGGCTGGATATGTTTATCACTGGATTGTGGTGATGGCAACATAAGTGTATACATATGACATATGCCCACACTCACCAAATCGTATACAGTAATTATGTGCAGTTTTTTTGCATACCAGTTCTACCTCAATAAAGCTGGGAAAAATTGAGACATTACCTATAGAGGAGCTACAGTTAAACTGGAAGCAGGTTTCTCCACAACAAAAATAGAAGCCAATGACCATGGAATAAAATGTTTAGCAGGTAACAGGCACTCAGTAAATAAGCAATAAACCTTGCTACACCTCTCCAGAAAAAAGAAAAAGAAAAAAGAAATATAATGGAGAGATAATAATCATTATCTCAGTTTTGTTTTTCTTTCTCATGGAGTACAGTGTTACTGTCTCCCAGGGCCTTAGTGAAAGCCCTATAGGAAAATTAAAGAGAAACAGAAACAGCTGTCACGTGGAAAAAGAATTCTAATTTTTTCATGTCTCCCCAATGGGTAAAGTAACAGAGAAGCAAATTTTGCTAAAGAATTATTAAGATAGTACTTTTTAACATTACAACTTGTCCCCAAGATAGAAAGGGATGGGGGGGGTTCCCTGTCCTTGGAAGGGTTCACAAAGAGATTGGACATCCACTTAGTAGAAACATCCCAATAGGAGGTGTAAGAATATGGACCCAATGGCCTTGCAGTTTCCTCCAAAGCTGAGTCTTTGGTACTCTAGGATGAGGCATTGGCTTTCTGCAGGTGACTGTCTCTGACAACATGGTAAGACTCTGGTAGAAGCCTAGGGGAATTAGCAAAAGCCATGCAGTGTAAACACCGTGACACTCCCTAAAAAAACAACAAAGAGAGTTCTAGTGCAGAGTCTAATTGGTGGTAGTAATTATTAATCTACCACAGAATGGAAAAAAGAAACCATGGACCAGAGACAAAGCTCTGATATTAGCCAGTAAATATCTAACACAACCAAAGAACACCTGTAAAACCTAGAAGGGATAACTGCCTCCTCAAATCCCCAGTCATCAACGTAAAGATACAGAGATCAAGAAAGAACAGAGAAATATGTCACCACCAAAGGAAACAAACAAAGCTCCAGCAATGGATGCAGAGGAACAGCAGATCTATGAAATGTCAAAGAATTCAGAATAATCCTCTTAAGGATGTTCAGGGAGTCGAAAGAAAATACAAATAGAAAATTAAATGCTATCTGGAAAACAAATCAGGAGCAGAACAAGAA
>NW_007747680.1:5723-6565 GCF_000696425.1 Galeopterus variegatus
AGGTTCCTCAGAGAACTGAACATAGATCTGCCCTGTGACCCAGCTATCCCACTACTGGTACATACACAATGAAAATGAAAACAATATATCAAAAAGACACCTGCACTCCCACGTTCATCGAAGCACTATTCGGTAGCCAAGAGATGGAGTTAACCTAAATGTTCACAAATGGATCAATGGATAAAAAAACTGTGGTATATGTACCCAGGGGAACACTGCTCAGCTATAAAAGAAAAAAATGATGATGTCCTGTCATTTGAAGCAACATGGGTGGAACTAGAGACCATCATGTTAAGGAAAGTAAGTCAGACACAAAAAAGACAAATACCACATGATTTCACTCATATGTAGAATCTAAAAAAAAAAAATAGTTCTCGTAGTAAAGAGGAGAGTAATGGTTACCAGAGGCTATGGGGAGAAGTGGTGGACTGACAGGTACAAACCATGCTATCTACCCTCGGTGGATCATGGTGCAGTATACACAGGTACTGAAGCCACACACTGTACCCCACAAGTATGTACAAATAAATGTTAAAATATTTGTTAAAAAATAATAAAAATAAGGGCTGGCCCCATGTCGCATTCGGGAGAGTGCGGCACTTGGGAGCGCAGCAGCACTCCCGCCATGGGTTCAGATCCTATATAGGGATGGCCTGTGCGCTCACTGGCTGAGAGCGGTGCGGGTGACACCAAGCCAAGGGTTGCAATCCCCTTACCAGTCACAAAAAAAAATAATAAAAATAAAAATGTGGACTGAAATGTGGACTTTGTCACCAGCCTCGCGTAACAGCCACCATGCTGGCAGTACTGTGATTGCCTGCCTTTTTCATCTATTAGCAAAC
>NW_007747680.1:11929-12264 GCF_000696425.1 Galeopterus variegatus
TTGACATTAATTTTTTTTTAAAAAATAGAAGCTTAGGTAGAAGTTTTGAGGCACAAATAGATATGTTTGATTATTTTGTTTTGGGTTTCACATCTTAAGATAGGAACTTGCTTTATAAAGTCTACAAAGATGAAATTAGTGATTTAGTAGTTCTATAGGTGTGCAGTTGAGCCAGGCATCCATAATTAACGATAATTTACTGCATGTTATCAAATGGCTAGAAGAGAGGAGCTTTAAATGTTCTCATCATTGGGCCAGCCCCATGGCGCACTCAGGAGAGTGCAGCGCTGGGAGCGCAGCGACGCTCCCGCCACAGGTTCGGATCCTATATAGGA
>NW_007747681.1:0-524 GCF_000696425.1 Galeopterus variegatus
CTGAAGAATAATATGAATGATAATAATTCTTGTTCAGAATTGGCATTTTAAATTATGTAAAAAAAGCATCTTAAGAATGTAATCATTTGATTGACCTGTAACAGACCCTCTTAAAATAATGTGCTTTCTCTCCAATCATAACATCAAGACAAGAACCCTAGTTTCTTCCCTTCAAATCAAATCACCACCTCTAACTCACTCCAGTGTAGATGCTCTTGAACCCCCACTGCAGTGTGGAGTCAGCCTCTACCAAGCTACAAAAATGCTGTGGCAAATTTGACCCAGGGCCCCAGAGTTTAAAAATCCAATTGTGTGTTTTTGGTTCAAATTGTCATCAGTGTTTAACACCAATGATCTTTTACAAGAGTCCCTCTGACCTTAAATTTGGGGGCAGCCTAATCATGTTGTTTTCCTTACCGTTTACTAAACCCAACTTCTTCTCATGCCTGGAGTTCACTTCCCCGTTAAATCTCTCATTCTGAACAGACCTACACTTTACTAGAGGTGGGAAAAGGGGATGGACA
>NW_007747681.1:2783-3820 GCF_000696425.1 Galeopterus variegatus
TTGCAACCCTGTTTTAGTCTTTACTGGCCAGATTATCTAATGGAAAAGAAATATATATCTCCTGTTATTTGGTCAGTAAGATCATTTACATTTTAGCATGCAGAAGACTCTTCTTTTATCTGCCACGTTGGTGCTGAAACAGAGTGAATAGATTAATTGTTATGCAGAAATAGACTTCATAGATATGCTAAAGCAGAGTAGAGGTTAGTATTTATGGTTGCTTATGTATTTGTATATTTAATGTTTCTGTTTATTTCATGTGCAACTTTGCTTTGTGAATGCATGCAAAGGAGAATTAATATGCTGGAGGTGTTTTGTGTCAGAAAGAATATGTGAAAAAACAAATATTTTTGCTGACTTCCTTCTTTTTCTAAGAAGATTTGTGAGTAAAAAATTTCAATGAATGACCGTCTTTTNCACAGATTTCTAAAAATAAATGGAGGAAAAATATTGCATGAAAAATATGTAGATTCTTTGAAAGAGTATTCTGCTTAGTGTTGAAAAGAATGCAGTTTTTCCACCTCCTCTCATTAAGTACGACAGTGAAGAGTAGAACAGTCATCCGTGAGATGGTTGCAACTCCTGAGGAAAACGGCCACCGTAGTGCGTTGGGTATTAGACAAGCTCGGCTACTTTTCAAACTTTGTATTTCAGATACAGATACAGAAGACACAGATCATATACAGAAGCTCTATTGCCAAAAATTCACAGGGGAACAAAATGTTGGTTAGAATTATGAATAGTTTAGTATTTTTAATCACGGGATATGTGAGAGGTAGTATCAGAATGAAAAGGGAGAAAATTAGAGATGATCAGTTGTAAGGGGGCTTTAGTACTATATTAAATAATTCGGATATTTTTCTTGTAATTGAATGGTAGTCAAAGAAAGCATTTAGGTTCGAGAATTTCACAAAATGTGTTTTAGAAAGATGATAGAATTGTTGTGTCTTCTTTCCCACACCCCATTTGTCTATTTATTTATTTATTTGTTTGTTTATTTATTTATTTATTTTTAGCTCCCACAAATAAATGAGAAC
>NW_007747681.1:4764-7253 GCF_000696425.1 Galeopterus variegatus
TTTAAATTTTTTGTTACCTATTGTTCTGTGACTATTTTAAGTGTGAAAGGCATATCCATATATATGTACATAATGTAAAGATCTCAAGGCTGTAATAAGTTTATATAAAATCCAATACTTTCTAAGGATATGTCAGAACAAACATAAGGATATATCAAAAAAGCCCATTTTACCTTCTTATATTACTCATCTATTTAGCTTTCTTGATATTTTTTCAATCCATGGATAATTTTCCATTATTTTTTAACCTCCTTTTTCTTTCTGATATGTGTGAAGTAACTGCTAAATTTTTCATGGTGACATTTGGTGTCAGAATATCATTTCTTTATACCATTTCATTGTATTCTGCCAGAATATCTGTTAAAGTAACACTGTGAACCACAAATGAAGTAATGTTTTAAATCTTTTAACATTTATTTTATTTCTTAATATTCTTTTTTAAATGATGTTAACCTAATAATCACTTATCGTCTTCCAAATTTGGGGATTCACAATCTCACACATATTTTAAATGAATAGAAATTCTTGGAAAGGTGGTAAGCACTGTGTCTGACAGTGGACCAAAGGCGAAATGTCCACCAAACTGAGAGGGTATCTAGAAACTGAAAATGAAAGAGGCAATTTCATGCGGTAAAGCAAAGAATTTTATTTTGATAACTTGCATAAAGGATGATGAATCGGTGGAAGGCGACCCAGTGGCATGGAAAGGTTTCCCCATGCCACCTCCTGGTCGGGCCCAAATTTATATAGGCAGTTCACACAAAGCAGTGGGAAAAGCCAAGAAGCAATTACTAAGAAACAAGGTAATGTCACTAACTGCAAATGTCTAAAGACAATGATTTACTGTCTCTGGCAGTCTTGCGATGCAGGTGGCCTGACCTGCTGTTACTATGCCAGTATTGGATCAGTAGGTTCCTTTCTGTAGTCAGCAAACTGATTCTACGTATTGTCCTACCTACTTTATCCCTAGTTACTATACAAATTTTGTGGACAGCATTTGCACAAAGGACATATTGCAAGCGGTAAGGACTTCAAAAAATGGATTAAGTTATGTTCATAGTCTCACATGCTGTTGTCTTAACTCCTTTTAAAAACTCTCCCAAGTGAATAGAAAAATAAAATAAAATAAAATAAAAATTTTTTTTTATCTACATTTGAGTTAGATGAATTGAGTTATTATAAAAATCCAGTATCGTAAATTCTGAAAAAAAAAAAAGCCCTGCTAAAATTAGGCCAAATGAAAAGGGCAAGAACCAATTTGATATATATCTTCTTGAATTTATATCATGATATGACCAGATGGAGAAAAAATTTCTAATTCAAAGACATGAAAAGCCATGGCTGGGCCATAAAAGAAATGATGTTCCATTTATGCCCCATCAGGCAAATGCAAATAACAGAAAAAGCTGAACTGAAGGAAACACAGTATATCATTTTATTTTATTTTATTATTTTATTTTATTTATTGCCAGAAATTATAACTTAAACCTGAAGGTGAAGCAGGGCCAAATAGAAAATAGAAATCCAAATATCTGAATAGATTGGTTTGGGAGGTGGGCTCTGCAGATTGCCTCAGGCTGCCTTGGCCTGTTTGTCCATTGATGGGGCAAAGCTGAAGTATCAGGACACTCTCTGTGACTCAGTTAGACCTCTCTGCAGGCCTGGCCAAGCTGGAGTCGTCAAGGACTCTGTCTATTTGGAGGGAAAATTAGTGACATTAACATAGCCAGAGTTCATTTTTCTACCACCTGTCTTATTAATCTTTTTCAAGCACTTCAGAGCTGAACAAAAAAATACAAATCAGCACTATCAAAGCATCCAGTTTAAATTCCACAGATAGAATTCAAACTATGTCAGGTTAAAAAAAATATATATATATATATATTTTTTAAAAATATATATGTACGTGTGTGTGTGTGTGTATATATATACATATATATGTGTATATATATATATGTATATATATATATATACATATATATGTGTATATATATATATGTATATATATATATTGTGTGATATATATATTGTGAGTGTGTGTGTGTATATCTCCAGTTTAGAAAAAATTATGTTGGTCCTAAAAAGATATCAGTCACAGATACAAATGNGATACCAAAATAGAGCAAGCAAAGCAAAACAAAACAAAACAAACTTGTGAAAAATTATATGGTGCAGAATACATTTTTTAATTATCAAAATTGTATGTGTTTGTGTATATATGTATATTTGTATGTATGAGTATACATTTCTGTGTTTATGTGTGAGTTGTAGTTTTTGAGAACTTCTCTTCTTGCTGACGTGACAAAATGTTATGGGATTTCTTTGTTCCAGAAATGAAATCAGCCATTTCTACAAGGAGTTCTTCTTGTTACTAAATAATTGTATTTAGAAGCCAAGATCTGCTTACTTAGAATGCTCATTGGGACTGGGTTTTTTTTTTTAATTCTAGCCAGTTTTTATTGACAGCTTAAGAAAGTAGGCATTTAAAG
>NW_007747681.1:8274-8698 GCF_000696425.1 Galeopterus variegatus
CATTTCAATGATCTTAGTGTAGTAAATCACTGAAAAGACAAAACCATCCAGTCATAAGCTTAACATGTAAAAGAAAATACAGTGACATGTGATTACCACAACAAACGTGATAGATGGGTGTTTACTGATTATCTGGAAGCTAACATGATACCAAAATAGAGCAAGCAAAACAAAACAAAACAAAAAAAACTTGTGAAAAATTATATGCAGCAGAATGCATTTTTTTAATTATCAAAATTGTATGTGTTTGTGTATATATGTATATTTGTATGTATGAGTATACATTTCTGTACTTATGTGTGAGTTGTAGTTTTTGAGAACTTCTCTTCTTGCTGACATGGCAAAATGTTATGGGATTTCTTTGTTCCAGAAATGAAATCAGCCATTTCTACAAGGAGTTCTTCCTGTTACTAAATAACTGTAT
>NW_007747681.1:10830-11083 GCF_000696425.1 Galeopterus variegatus
GTACACTTATCTGCACACACACCTACACACACACATCCATGTTAATTTCTGTCTTATGCACACACACATCCCTACACACAACTTACCTATATACACCCCTATGTTAATTTCTATCATATTTTTCTTAATTTTTTAACAAAAATAGCCTATATACTCTCCTGCATCTTGCTATTTTTGCTTATAATACATTCTGTGTATTACTCCTAACAAAGACCAATGCTCTAATAATAGGCTTATTTGTTTTCCAATATTT
>NW_007747681.1:11717-12264 GCF_000696425.1 Galeopterus variegatus
TACTATACAAATTTTGTGGACAGCATTTGCACAAAGGACATATAGCAAGTGGTAAGGACTTAAAAAAATGGAGTAAGTTATGTTCATAGTCTCACACGCTGTTGTCTTAACTCCTTTTAAAAACTCTCCCAAATGAATAGAAAAATAAAATAAAAAAGAAAAATTTATCTATATTTGAGTTAGATGAATTGAGTTATTATAAAGATCCAATACCGTAAATTCTGAAAAAAAAAAAAACACTGCTAAAATTAGGCCAAATGAAAAGGGCAAGAACCAATTTGATATATATCTTCTTGAATTNAATTTAAAATATGGTAAAGTGAAATATATTTCAAGGATTATTGTTAAGAATGTAAATTCTGGAAGTTATTTGGCCTTACTAATTAAGATAGCAATTGTGATTTGCCATACAACAAATCAACCTCAATTTTGGAAACCAATGCTATGGAGCACAAGTATGAGTACAGGTGTATAGATCGTAAAGCACATTTCAATGATCTTAGTGTAGTAAATCACTGAAAAGACAAAACCATCCAGTCATAAGCTT
>NW_007747682.1:0-1411 GCF_000696425.1 Galeopterus variegatus
TCATTGTCATCTCTTGAGTCAATGTAGACCCCAATTCTAAAGAACTCTAAAAACTTTTAGTTCTGCAAGTGATGGAGGAAGGAGAGCAATATAGAAACACTTCCACGTTATATTTCTGACATGCCTCATGTCTGTTTCCCCATTGTAATTATTTTGTTTCCAAGTTCCACAAAAGAATAATTTCATTTAGTTATGGAAAAATGCTCCAGCCAGATGACTGCTGTTGAAAACCAGTGTTGGAACCACAAGGTAATATGAGATTCCTAGGAACTGGCCCATTTGGAAAAATATGTCATCTGCATGGGCAGCTACTCTCTGAGCAGTGATCGAGTGCCAGGCCCTGGCTGCTAGAGACGAGGNCCATCCTTTCCCTGACTAAATATTTCCTTTTTATCCAATGCACCCCTGAATTATGGGGTACCCTGCTTTGCCCTTCTCATCACCCTCGGTTAGTAATCACTTATTTTTGGAGATGAGCACACCCTGCTGATTGAGCAAAAACCCAGATAATGTGAGAACTGATGTGCTCCAAGAATATCCAAGGTACAGAGTCTAGATTCAATTCAAGGCTCCTAGAACATGGGTCAGGGAACCTGTAGAGAAGAGCTGACTAGGTGCTGGGAACTAGTTAATGCACGGCAGCTGGTCAGTGTTAGTGATTGTTGGCCTCTGTCAGTTGTTGCCCAGAAAACAGATTTTGAGAAACTCTGAGGTGGGAGGGATTTTAAATGTCAACCTCACCCATAAAGACACACACAGACTAAGAGTGAAAGGATGGAAAAAGATTTACCATGCAAACAGAAAAGAAAAATGAGCTGGAGTAGCTATGCTTATATCTGAGAAAGTAGACTTTAAACTAAAAACCATAAAAAGAGACAATGAGGGACTACATAATGATAAAAGGACTGATCCATCAAGAAGACATAACAATCATAAATATGTACGCACCCAATGTTGGATCAGTCAGATTTATAAAACAAACTCTATTAGACCTAAAGAAGGTAATAGACACTAATACCATAATAGTACGGGACCTGAACACCACACTGTCAATATTGGACAGATCATTCAGGCAAAGAATCAGCAGAGAAACACAAAATCTAAACAATGCTCTAGACCAATTGGACTTGGCAGATATCTACAGAACATTTCATCCAACAAGCTCAGAATATTCATTCTTCTCATCAGCACATGGATCATTCTCCAGGATAGATCACATATTAGGTCACAAATCAAGTCTCAACAAATTCAAAAAAATTGGAATTATCCCATGTATTTTCTCAGACCCTAATGGATTAAAACTAGAAATCAATAACAAATGAAACTCTGGAAACTACAGAAACACATGGTAATTAAACAGCATTCTACTTAAGGACTTATGGGTCCAAGAAGAAATCAAGCAGGAAATCAA
>NW_007747682.1:2649-3237 GCF_000696425.1 Galeopterus variegatus
GTCAGAATCACTGGCTAAGTCTTGCTGCCACTTGCTTGGCCCACATGTGAGAAGAAAACCAAAGATTCTCTTTGATGCAGGGTCCAGCTGCAGCCATGGGAAATCTGAACGTCTGTTTTCTTTCACCGTGTTTTTGACTGGTGGTTGTAAGAATCCATCAAAACCCGTGGCTGAAGCAGCTTTATTTTCTGGGACTGTGAACTCCAAGGAGTTTCTCTTCCCTCTTGTTAGGACAATCAGCCTGCTGCTTCAGGCTCTTCCAGGAGCTTGTTTTTCTTCTGCTGGCTGCCCCCTTTTTTGCACTTTGTGACATGCCTTTTTTGTTTTTTTGGTGGCTGGCCAGTTGTGACATGCTTTATAATATATTCTTTTTATGTATCCCAAGAGGTAGTCAGCTTTAACTTTCAGAATTCATGATTCTCGCTTTGGTGGCATGAATGGAAGCTTCTGTAACCACACCAATAACTTGTTCGAGATGCTCTTGAAATATTAACGTTTGGTCCTTAATAAACATGTCCTGTGGTGATTGATGAGTTCAGCTCTTAGTAGTCAGCATTTGAGAAATGTGAGATAATATCAGGAGTAGAT
>NW_007747682.1:5079-5441 GCF_000696425.1 Galeopterus variegatus
GGCCATAGTATCTCCAGTACTTCAGTTCCAAACATTCTGAAATAATTGCTTTAGTCTGCAGGGATCAGGAACTCCTGGTGTTAGGAATGTCCTGTCCTGTGTCAGTTTCTCAGCTGCTTCAGTGATCTAGAGTTTAGCAGGGAAGTAAAGGACCTGAGTTTACAGGTGGACTAAGACATTTTCACCTTAGGGATTTTATGACAGCTGTGGTTTTCTTGAATTGAGTGGACTTAGTACAGGGTTTCTCAATCTTGGCACTATTTACATTTTTAGGCCAGATAATTCTTTGTTGTGGGAGCATGTCCTGTGCATTGGAGGATATTTAGCAGCGTCCCTTGTCTCTACCTCCTAGATGCCAGTAG
>NW_007747682.1:5542-10525 GCF_000696425.1 Galeopterus variegatus
GAAAGATTTATTCGTCCTTTGTTGCTCTTGGAAATGCAGTCAATACTCTGGTATCACAGCATACAGCTCTCAGGATTGCGCTGTTTCCTGACGCGGGCGCTCCAGACCCGTCGCCATTTTTTTCTCCTCACCGGTCATCTTTTAAAAAATAAAAAAATAAAAAAAATAAAAAATCTTTCTGTGTATTACTATTTAAAATTTATTTGATTTATTTGTTAAAGAAAAAGTATGAAAAAACAATAATGGACCAATGATCTCACTAACTGGGTAATTTCTATCGGCATTTTTTAAAGGTAAAACAATTTGCACGTGGATAGAATAGTCAGAGTATAGATGAGTATAAAAGGAAAAATTAAAGGCATTTTTCCCATTATTAACAGTTTCTTATATATCCTTTCAGAAAGCATGAACTGTACATATGTGAGCAGATACACACAAAAATCTCTTTTGTATTTATACAAATTGTATATTATGCATATTTAGTATGTATTTTTTCATTGTCCATGAGTCTTAGAGGTCTTTTGCAATCAACGTTCAGAGATTTACTTTATTTTTTAAAAAGTTCTTTTTTAGCAGCTACATGATAGCTCCTTGTATGGCTAACCCTAGCTTTATACTTTCTAGTAAGAAGCATAAGATAGAGGATTTAGACAGGGAGTCAAACCTTTGAAGCATAAATGAGGTTTAGAGAGGTAAGTGACAGAGCCAGGGTTCCCCCTGTACACTCTGAAACCAGCGCTGTCTCCCAACAACCCTGTGACACCAACTTTTTGCCATGGAAGTGAATTTACAGATGAGGTTCTTTGCCCCAAACACCCAGCAAGTGGAGGAGCTAGAGTCCGTCTCCATTTCATCTGGCCCTAGCTCCATGCCCTTGCCACGAGGTCACACTGCCTGAACGTCAAAGAGTAGACCAGCTCTGGTGTTTCGAGGGCTCTGCGGTGATTTGGGAGTAGAGGAATTCCCCATCTCTGTTGACACTCCCGGAGATGGTGCCTGTGCTTTCCCTAGTCAGCACTACCCACAGTTCTGTGTCTGTCATTGTCATCTCTTGAGTCAATCGTATAACTTCGTATAATGTATGCTATACGAAGTTATTACGCCTTGACATTAAAGGTTGTTATTGAGAGGTGTTGGAGGAGCTAGAGTCCGTCTCCATTTCATCTGGCCCTAGCTCCATGCCCTTGCCACGAGGTCACACTGCCTGAACATCAAAGAGTAGACCAGCTCTGGTGTTTCGAGGGCTCTGCGGTGATTTGGGAGTAGAGGAATTCCCCATCTCTGTTGACACTCCCGGAGATGGTGCCTGTGCTTTCCCTAGTCAGCACTACCCACAGTTCTGTGTCTGTCATTGTCATCTCTTGAGTCAATGTAGACCCCAATTCTAAAGAACTCTAAAAACTTTTAGTACTGCGAGTGATGGAGGAAGGAGGGCAATATAGAAACACTTCCACGTTGTATTTCTGACATGCCTCATGTCTGTTTCCTCATTGTAATTATTTTGGTTCCAAGTTCCACAAAAGAATAATTTCATCTAGTTATGGAAAAATGCTCCAGCCAGATGGCTGCTGTTGAAAACCAGTGTTGGAACCACAAGGTAATACGAGATTCCTAGGAACTGGCCCATTTGGAAAAATATGTCATCAGCATGGGCAGCTACTCTCTGAGCAGTGATCGAGTGCCAGGCCCTGGCTGCTAGAGACGAGGCCAGCTCCTGAGTGTGTGCAGGCCATGAGGAGTCCACCATGGTGGCAGTGGTGGTGGCGAGAAAATCCAATGCAGCTGGCCTTCCAAGGAGCATCATGTGTGGTCAATTTCCATAGGCAGCTCAGTGCAACATAGGTGACAATGACTGGACTATTTTGCAAAATTCTTTCCTCCCACTGCCATGCGTTTACTGAACATTTTCCGTTGGCCCAGAATGTCCCTCCCTCACACCTCCCCCAATCTATGCCAGGCTACTCCTGTTCATTCCTTTTGACACAGATAGACATGGTCACCTTCAGGAAGCCTTCTTTTTATTTTATTTTATTTTATTTTATTTTTAAAAAGATGACTGGTAAAGGGATCTTAACCCTTGACTTGGTGTTGTCAGCATCGCGCTCTCCCAAGTGAGCAAAGTGGCCATCCCTATATAGGGATCCGAACCACCTCGGTACTCCCAGCACTGCACTCTCCCGAGTGAGCTGCAGGGTTGGCCCTTATTTTATTTTTAAAAAGATGACTGGTAAAGGCATCTTAACCCTTGACTTGGTGTTGTCAGCACTGCCTTCTCCCAAGTGAGCAAAGTGGCCATCCCTATATAGGGATCTGAACCCGCGGCCTTGGTGTTGTCAGCACCACAGTCTCCTAAGTGAGCCACAGGCTGGACCAGTGAAGCCTTCTTTGATTTCTGCCTTGAACCAGCATTTGAAGCCATCCTGTGAGCTCTTATAACACCTTAGCTTTGGTTCTCTCTCAGTTCCTGTCCACTCAATATATATCATGTACTCAATATATACCCTGTTCTAAGTATCACACTGCAGTGCAGCCCTTAGTTTGTGTCCCCAGGCAGATTGTGAGCCTCATGCAGAGGGCATCTCGGTTTTGGCATCCAACACAAGGCCTGCATATGGCTGATCCTCAAGGAATGGTTTGACTTTTGTGGGAGACACATGGTTGCTTCCTGGTTTAAGGCATTTCCTTCTAGTGAACACAATAACTACAGTTCATCAGTGATCACTGTTACACTGGGGAGTGGGCAACAAATGAGACTAATTCCTGTGCAAGGGCTGGGAATGGAAGTAAAAATAAAACCCACCAAACAACAACAAAAAAGGCAGTGGTGGGGGCGGGGAGGCCTCACTTGCTTAGGTGTCTTCCTTCTCAGTTCTGTACCTGACCTTGCAATGACCATGAGGTTAACTGCCCTTGGCTAGCTCTGCTTCAAAGCTCCAGGGCCCCTGTGGTGCCTAGCAACAACCTGACTGTCCAGAATGGTGATTTTGAAGCTGGGCGTGTTCCTGGGCAGAAAGCCACCAACACCGCCAAATCAGCCAGGGCCTCTCCTTCACTTCCTCTGAGCCAAAACTCCGCCTCCAATTTGGGCCTGTACTTGGTGTTTTGGAGCCTGTCTTAGGAGCACAAGTGGAAGGTTTTGAGCAATGACAACTTCTACCACTTAAGAGGTGTGTGATCTCAAAGTCATGCCCCTGCTCTGAGCTTTAGTTCCTACACCTGTCTTTTTTTATTATTATTTAAGTTTATCAATATACAATGTAGTTAATTTTCTTTAAATAATTTATTTTATTTATTGAATCAAAATCAATTATACATATTTTGGGGGTTGAACATTGAGATATGTAGATTAAATCAGTATTACTAGCATATACATTGTTACAAATCATAATTATTCTTTATGCCCCTCATCCAACCTCTCCCCTTCCCCCATTCCCTCCCCCTCCACCGTCTAATTGCCTAGATTTCTTCTCTCCTTCTGAAAGAATAATGGTTACTCTGTTAACTTGTTGCCTAGATGATCTGTCCAATGCTGAGAGAGGTGATCAGGTCCCCCAGTATTATCACAGAGCCGATGCTTCTTCTGTCACTCTGAAATGGGTTTTGTGGAAGGAGACATCCTCTTCTTTTCTTTGTCTCTGCTGGTGACTCTTCTTATGTGAATGCACTCCAGTGGTTGGCGGACCATCTGCTTGGTGGTTGTGGCATCTAGCTGCTTTTGCAGCAGCCATGGTTATTGTGGTGACAGTGGTGGGCCACCCACGTGGGGGTGCTGTTTTTGGCATGCCTATTGGCACTGGTGGTATGCCTGGTTGTGGGGTGTGTTTGGTCCCCTTCTCCTTGCCTTGGGTTCCCAGGCAGGCCCCAAGGTGCTGGCATGTTGTGCCTGGTTGTGGGAGAGAGATCCAGTCCCCTATCCATGCCCGAGGTCCCCCGGTGGTCTCTGAGGTGCTGGCATGTTGTGCCTGGCTGTGGAAGGGTGGTCCGGTCCCTGACTCCATACCCTGGGTCCCTGGGTGGGCCCCAAAGCACTGGCTCAGTGTGCCTGGCTGTGGGAGGGTGGTCTGGTCCCCTTCTCCATGCCTCAGGTCCCTGGGTGGGCACTGAAGCACTAGCACAGTGTGCCTAATTGTGGGAGAGAGGACCATTCCCCTTCTCCTTGCCCTGGTTCCCTGGGTGGGCTCCGAGTAGCTGGCATGTTGTGCCTGGTTGTGGGAGAGAGGCCCAGTCCTCAACTCCATACCCCAGGTCCCTGGGTGGGTCCCAAGGTGCTGGCTCAGTGTGCCTGGTTTTGGGAGAGAGGTCAATTCCCCTTCTCCATGCCTGAGCTCCCCGGGTGGGCTCTGAGGTGCTGGCATGTTTTGCCTGGTTGTGGGAGGGTGGTCTGGTCCCCTTCTCCATTCCCTGGGTCTCTGGGCCCCTGGGCAGGGCCCAAGGTGCTGGCATGGTGTGCTTGGTTGTGAGAGGCTGGTCTGGTCCACTTCTCCATGTTCTGGGACCATGGGTGGGCCCTGAGGTTCTGGCTTGGTGTGCCTGGTTGTGGGAGAGAGGTCCATTCCCCTTTTACATGCCTCAGGTCCCTGGGTGGGCCCTGAAGCACTGGCACGTTGTGCCTGGTTTTGGGAGAAGACTATTCCCCTTCTTCTTGCCCTGGTTCCCTGGGTGGGCTCCGAGTAGCTGGCATGTTGTGCCTGGTTGTGGGAGAGAGGTCCATTCCCCTTTTCCATGCCTCTGGTCCCTGGGTGGGCCCTGAAGCACTGGCACGTTGTGCCTGGTTTTGGGAGAAGACTATTCCCCTTCTCCTTGCCCTGGTTCCCTGGGTGGGCTCCGAGTAGCTGGCATGTTGTGCCTGGTTGTGGGAGAGAGGTCCATTCCCCTTTTCCATGCCTCTGGTCCCTGGGTGGGCCCTGAAGCACTGGCACGTTGTGCCTGGTTTTGGGAGAAGACTATTCCCCTTCTCCTTGCCCTGGTTCCCTGGGTGGGCTC
>NW_007747682.1:11538-12263 GCF_000696425.1 Galeopterus variegatus
AATTGCTACTTTGCTGCTGTTTCCCTAGGGAAGGCTTTTTGTGCAGCTCAGGGTTTAATAGCTGACCTTATAGGTACTTCTGGCTCTCCAGAGACCCAGTGGACCTGTGTTCTGTAGAATCTCTGATCTGGGCCTGAGTTTTTTCATCAAACTGCACCCTGCATTCCTGACCAGTCTCCTCTGAGTGGTCCTGTGCTGATTGGGGGGCAGATCAGCTGTCCTTGCTGTGCCCCAGTGTTCGCCTGGGGGGGCCTGTCTCTCCCATCACCCATGCTGTAAACATTTTCCATGCGACAGGCCCTGTGCTGGTCCCTTGCAATGACTCACCGGCCTCTGAATGGCTCCCTTTTTTTCAGTCGTTCTGGCTCCTCTTTCCTGCGTGGGTCCATGGGAGCCCTATTAGTGGTCTTGCTGTCTTGGGGGCCACCAAGGCCCTCTTCTCCCTAGCTGCCTCCAAGCAACTCGATCTAGAGGGCACAGCTGCGACTTCTGCTGGCTCCTGCTCCATGCACTCATTAGCTTGAGCCTTAAAGCAGCCACTGCCTGAAACGCTCAAAGCAGCATTTTCTTTCTGTCATCATAGTTTCTCCTGCCTTCATGAATTCCATAGGTTTTTCCTCCCCTTCGCCTGAGCTCCAGTGGCCCCGGCTTGGCTGATGTTACATTTTTTTTTTTTTTTTGTCTTTTGTCTTTTTCCGTGTCCGGCAACGGATCCCAACCCTCAG
>NW_007747683.1:0-292 GCF_000696425.1 Galeopterus variegatus
GTTTTGATTTTAAATGTTACAAAGCTAGGCTGGATGAATAATTTGTTCATTCAAAAAAGACAAACACATCATTATCAAAAAGGAATGAAAGGCCTGCCTAGAGCCACCCCTCCCCTGTGGTAGCCACTGGACATGTGGCTATTTACAGTCAAAGTGGTGAGCATGGGAGGAGGTGAGAAGCTCCCTGCCCCCACCCAGCCATGTGCAGCCAGTGGCTGCCAAGTAGACCAAATGTGGTCTCAGGAATCTGTCAGAGAGTGCTCCCCTAGACTGTTCCTTGGGAGACAGCAGA
>NW_007747683.1:5859-6453 GCF_000696425.1 Galeopterus variegatus
AACTAAAATCAGAAATGAAAGAGGGGTCATTACAACAAAATCTACAGAAATCAAAAGGGTTATAAGAGAATACTATGAATAATTGTTGGTTAACTAATTAGATCATCTAGATGAAATGAATAAATTCCTAGAAACACACCACCTACCAAAACTGAATTTTGTAAGAAGCAGTTTGAACAGAACTATGGCTAGTAAGATGGATGATTACCATTTTTTGGATTGCTGGTGTAGGACTCCCTTGATGATTTCTTACAGGGCTGGTGATGTGGAGGTAAACTCCCACCATTTTTTGTCTGGAAAATACACTATTTCTCATTTCTTTATGTTGTCTGAATCTTCTCTTAGCTCGGTGAGTTCCTTTAAGATTGTTGCTCATAATTCCCCTTAAGTCCTTGCAAGGGTTTCTTGCTATATAGAGTCTGGTATTTCTGAGTTACTGTATTCTTTTGGTGGTGTCATATTTTCTTGGATTTTCATATTTCTAGTATCTCTCTGTTGAGGTCTGGTCATCTAGTAGAGAATAGTTGCTGCTGCTTCTATTACTCTGGAGTGGGCTTTGAAGAGAGGGATGTACTTTTCTTTTTCCAGACTCCA
>NW_007747683.1:11852-12262 GCF_000696425.1 Galeopterus variegatus
TTCCTGGGAAGTTTACCATTATTATTTCATTGGATAGGTTTTCCATGCCTTTTCATTTCTCTTCCTCTTCTGGAACACCCATGATTTGAATTTTTCTGCACCTAAGGTTGCCTCTTAGATTTTCTTCCTTTTTTAAAGGTTTTTTTTTTCTTTCTTTCTTTCTTTTTTTTTTTTTTTCCCCTGCCTGGGTAATTTTTTAAAACCCCATCATCAAGATGAGAAATTATTTCTTCTGCTTGTTCTATCCTGCTGCTTAAGGCTATTCATTGTGTTATTTCATTGAGTGAATCTTTCAGTTCCATGAGTTCTGGTCATTCTTTTATAAGGTATTAATCTCTTTGTAAATTTCCTCCCTTGTATCATAGATTTTTTTTCTCATTTCTTTATGTTGTCTGAGTCTTCTCTTATCT
>NW_007747684.1:0-378 GCF_000696425.1 Galeopterus variegatus
CAGTGTAGGAGGGTTCCCCTTGCTCAACATCCTCGTCAACGTTTATTATTCTCAGTCTTTTCGATATTAGCCAGCCTAACTGGTGTGAGATGATATCTCAATGTGGTTTTGACTTTCATTTCCCGAATGCTGACTGCCGTTGAGCATATTTTCATGTGTCTGTTGGCCATTCGTACACCTTCCTTTGAGAAATGCCTATTCAGCTCCTTTGCCCATTTTTTAATTGGGTAACTTGGTTTTTTGCTGTTAAGTTGTTTGAGTTCTTTGTATATTCTGTATATTAATCCTTTGTCAAATGAATATTTTGCAAATATCTTTCCCACTCTGTTGGTTGTCTTTTCACTCTGTTAATTGTTTCTTTTGCTGTGCAGAGGCTTT
>NW_007747684.1:3557-4569 GCF_000696425.1 Galeopterus variegatus
GCATCTATTGAGATAATCATATGGTTTTAGTCTTTGATTTTGTTGATGTGGTGTATCACATTTACTGACCTGTGTATGTTGAACCATCCTTGTATCCCTGGGATGAATCACACTTGATCATGGTGTATAATTTTATGCATGTATCACTGTATTCTATTAGCTAACATATTATTGAGGATTTTTACATCTATATTCATCAAAGATATTGGCCTGTAGTTTTCTTTTTTCTTGTATCTTTGGTTTTGGTATCAGGGTGGTATTTGCCTCAGAGAGTGAGTTTGGGAGAGGGGTCTCTGTTTCAATTTTTTGGAATAGTTTGTAGAGAATTGGTATTAATTCTTTTTTAAAGGTGTGATAGAATTCTGAAGTGAAGCCATCAGATCCTGGGTTTTTCTTTGTTGGGAAACTGCTAATTACAGCTTCAGTATCTCTGATCATTATTGGCCTGTTCAGGTTTTCTGTGTCTTCTTGGTTCAGTCTCAGTAGTTTGGGTGTGTCCAGAAATTTATCCATTTCCTCCAGATTTTCAAATTTGTTGGTGTATAATTGTTTATAATAGTCTATAATGATTCTTTTTATTTCTGAGGTATCAATTGTAATATCTCCTTTTCCATTTCTAATTTTTGTTATTTGTGTCTTCGCCCTCCTTTTTGTAGTTAGCCTAACTAATAGCTTGTTGATTTTATTTATTTTCTCAAAGAAGCAACTTTTTGTTTCGTTGATCTTTTGCATAGTTTTTTTTTTTTTTTTGGTCTCTATTTCATTTAATTATGCTCTGATCTTAATTATTTATTTCCATCTACTAACTTTGAGTTTGGATTGTTCTTGTTTTTCTAGTTCTTTGAGGTGCAGTGTCATCTCAAAGATGACACTTTTCTAAACAAGATGTCTCTTGTTTACTTGTCATCTTTCCATTCTTCTGAAGTAAGCATTTATTGCAATAAAGCTCCCTCTTTTGCAGTATCCCACAGGTTTTGGTATGATGTATCATTATTTTCATTAGTTTCAATAA
>NW_007747684.1:5894-6400 GCF_000696425.1 Galeopterus variegatus
TTGCGATCCCGTTGCCGGTCCCGGTCCGGTACGGGCATGACACTGAGGGTTGCGATCCGTTACCGGACGTGAAAAAAGACAAAAAAAAGGAAAAAAAAAAAAAAAAAGTCTGTTGTTAGTCTGATAGGGGGCTCCCTTATAAGTGACTTGATGTTTCTCTCTTGCAGCTTTTAAGATTCTCTCTTTGTCTTTGAGCTTTGCCAATTTGACTATAACGTGTCTTGGAAGACCTTTTTGGGTGTCTTGGAGAGGACCTTTTTGGGTTGATTTTGTTTGGGGATCTTTCAGCCTCCTGGATCTGAAGATCTATATCTCTTCCTATTCTTGGGAAGTTTTCCACTATTTCATTGACTATGTTTCCAATGCCTTTTCCTTTTTTCTCCCCTTCTGGAACACCCATGATTTGGAAATTTGAGTGCTTAAAGTTGTCTGTTATCTCTCTTAGATTTTCTTCAGGTTTTTTTAATCCTTTCTTTTTTTTTTTTTTTTTTTTTTTTTTTTTGTTC
>NW_007747684.1:11595-12262 GCF_000696425.1 Galeopterus variegatus
ACCTGGGTAGACTGAGACAGGCAAGGGGAGACATCCCAGATCACCTTTTCACATTCTTGATGTATGAACCATGTTAATGTATGACTATTACATGTTAAGTAAAGAATTTTAAAGCTCTAATTAATACTTTGTGAAGAAGCTGAAGATTGAGGAATAAATCACTCCCTGAGGCCACAATGCTCAAGGGGATATTCAGGAACAGCTGGTCGCCCCAACATCCCCCCATGGACCCACTATATGCTGCCTGGCTCCTCCCATGCCTCGGTCCCCCTGAAGCAAACACTCACAGTCATCGCCTGGGAAACCTGCCTGAACTGTATCCTCACCCTGTTCCACCTTGTTTGCACTGCTGTCGTACAGCACTCGGTGCCATGGTTTCATTATTCTGTGATTTCTCTCCTTTTATTAAGTATCCCTTAGGAAGGACCTAGCATTTATTACTGACTTTAATCAGTGAGGTGCTTCTTATTTTTCCCATTACAAAACTGAAGCTAAGGTGACGAGTCATTTGCACACGGCTACACTGTTCTTGAGCCACAGAACTGGATATGAATTCAGATAACTTGGATTCCAGATCCCACCTTTCTCTGTACACCACGCTCTTTTCTTTTAAGACTGGAAACATGTTGATCATTTTTGTTTTACCAACACCTTCTAAACCCTGGCA
>NW_007747685.1:0-2046 GCF_000696425.1 Galeopterus variegatus
GTCTGATGAGTTTACTTAGATCAATGTGCTTGGTCTAATGAGTTTACGTAGATCGATGAGCTCGGTCAGATGACTTTACTTAGATAGATGTGCTTGGTCTGATGAGTTTACTTAGATCAATGTGCTTGGTCTAATGAGTTTACATAGATCGATGAGCTCGGTCAGATGACTTTACTTAGATAGATGTGCTTGGTCTGATGAGTTTACTTAGATCGATTAGCTTGGTTTGATGAGTTTTCTTAGATTGATGAGCTCTTTCTGAAGACTTTACTTAGATCGAAGTGCTTGTTCTGATGAGTATACTTAGATCCATGAGATTGGTCTAATGAATTTACTTAGATCAATTAGCTCTGTCTGATCAGTTCACTTAGATCGATTATCTTGCTCTGATGAGTTTACTTAGATCAATGAAGTTGGTGTGATGAGTTTCTTAGTTCTAAGGGCTTGGTCTGATCAGTTTACTGAGATCAATGAGCTCGGTACTATGAGTTTACGTAGATCGATGAGCTCGCACAGATGACTTTAATTAGATTGAGGTGCTTGGTCTGATGAGTTTACTTACATCGATTAGCTTGGTGTGTTGAGTTTACTTAGATTGAGGGGCTTGATCTGATGAGTTTACTTAGACCGATTACCTATCTCTTTTGAGTTTACTGAGATCGATGTGCTTGCTATGTTGAGATTACAGAGATCAATGAGCTCGGTCTGATGAGGTTAAGTTGTTCGATGAGCTTGCTCTTTTGAGTATAGTTAGATCGATGAGCTTAGTCTGATGAGTTTACTTAGATCGAAAATCTTGGTCTGATGAGTTAAGTTAGACCAAAGAGCTTGGTCTGTTTTGTTTACTTTGATCGATCATCTTGGTCTGATGAGATAACATAGATCGATTAGCTTGGTCTGATGAGTTTACATAGATAGATTAGCTTGCCCTGATGAGTTTACTTAGGTCGATGGGCTTGGTCTGATGAGTTTGATTAGATCAATTTGCTCTGTCCTATGAGTTTACTTAGATCGATTAGCTTGGTCTGATGAGTTTACTTAGATCGATGAGCTCATGTCTGATGAGTTTACTTTGATAGATGTGCTTGGTCTGATGGGTATACTTAGATCAATGTGCTTGGTCTGATGAGTTTACTTAGATCGATGAGGATGGTGTGATGAGTTTACATAGATCGAGGGGCTTGGTCTGATGAGTTTACTTAGACGGATTAGCTTTCTCTGATGAGTTTCCTTAGATCGATGAGCTTGGTCTGATGAGGTTACTTAGATCGATGATCTCGGTCTGATGAATTTACTTAGGTCGATGAGCTTGGTCTGATAAGTTTATTGAGATCGATCATCTTGGTATGAAGAGATAACTTAGATGGATGAGCTTGGTCTGATGAGGTTACTTAGATCGATGATCTCGGTCTGATGAATTTACTTAGGTCGATGAGCTTGGTCTGATAAGTTTATTGAGATCGATCATCTTGGTATGAAGAGATAACTTAGATGGATGAGCTTGGTCTGATGAGGTTACTTAGATTGATGGATTGGTGTGATGTGTTTACTTTGATCAATGGGCTTGGTCTGGTGAGTTTACTTAGATCGATAAGCATGGTCTGATGAGTTATTTAGATCGATAAGGTAGCTCTGATGAGTTTACTTAGATCGATTACCTTGTTCTGATGAGTTTACTTACATTGATTATCTTGCTCTGATGAGTGTAATTAGATCAATGTGCTTGGTTTGATGAGTTTACTTAGATCAATTAGCTCTGTCCAGTGTGTTTCCTTAGATCGATTAGCTTGGTATGATGAGTTTACTTAGATCGATGAGCTTGGTCTGATGAGGTTACTTAGATCGATGATCTCGGTCTGTTGAGTTTAATTAGGTCGATGAGCTTGGTCTGATAAGTTTATTTAGATCGATCATCTTGGTATGAAGAGATAACTTAGATGGATGAGCTTGGTCTGATGAGGTTACTTAGATTGATGGATTGGGGTGATGTGTTTACTTTGATCAATGGACTTGGTCTGATGAGTTTACTTAGATCGATGAGCTTGG
>NW_007747685.1:2201-2468 GCF_000696425.1 Galeopterus variegatus
TTTGGGTCTGATTATTTTTCCTAGATCGATTATTTGGGTCTGATTATTTTTCCTAGATCGAGTAGTTGGGTCTGATTATTTTTCCTATATGGATTAGTTGGATATTATTATTTTAACTCGATCAATTAGTTGGGTCTGATTATTTTTCCAAGATCGATTAGTTGGGTTTGATTATTTTTCCTACATCGATTAGTTGGGTCTGATTATTTTCCTAGATCTATTAGTTGGGTCTGATTATTTTTCCTAGATCAATTTGTTGGGTCTGAT
>NW_007747685.1:4386-5037 GCF_000696425.1 Galeopterus variegatus
CGGTCTGATGAGTTTACTTAGATCTATTAGCACTGTCCAATGAGTTTCCTTAGATCAATGAGCTCGGTCTGATGAGTTTACTTAGATCTATTAGCACTGTCCGATGAGTTACCTTAGATCGATTTGCTTGGTCTGATCTGTTTACTTAGATCGATGTGCTTGGTATGATGAGTTTGCTTAGATCGATGAGCTCGGTCTTATGAGTTTACTTTGATCGATGATCTTGGTCTGATGAGTTTACTTAGATCGATGAGCTCGGTCTGATGAGATTACTTAGATCAATTAGCACTGTCCGATGAGTTTACTTAGATCGATTAGCTTGGTTTGATGAGTTTTCTTAGATTGATGAGCTCTTTCTGAAGACTTTACTTAGATCGAAGATCTTGTTCTGATGAGTATACTTAGATCCATGAGATTGGTCTAATGAATTTACTTAGATCAAATAGCTCTGTCCGATCAGTTCAGTTAGATCGATTATCTTGGTCTGATGAGTTTACTTATATCGATGAGCTTGGTGTGATGGGTTTACTTAGATCGATGAGCTCGGTCAGATGTGTTTACTTAGATAGATGAGCTTGGTCAGATTAGTTTACTTAGATCGATGAGCTCGGTCAGATGTGTTTACTTAGATAGATGAGCTTGGTCAGATTA
>NW_007747685.1:6383-7251 GCF_000696425.1 Galeopterus variegatus
GGTCTGATTAGTTTTTCTGGATCAATTAGTTGGGTCTGATTATTTTTCCTAGATCGATTAGTTGGGTCTGATTATTTTTCCTAGATCTATTAGTTGGGTCTGATTATTTTTCCTAGATCAATTTGTTGGGTCTGATTAGTTTTTCTAGATCGATTAGTTGGGTCTGATTATTTTTCCTAGATCGATTAGTTGGGTCTGATTATTTTTCCTATATGGATTAGTTGGATCTGATTATTTTCCCTGGATCAATTAGTTGGGTCTGTTTATTTTTCCTAGATCGATTAGTTTGGTCTCATTAGTTTTCCTAGATCGATTATTTGGGTTTGATTATTTTTTCTACATCGATTAGTTGGGTCTGATTATTTTTCCTAGATCTATTAGTTGGGTCTGATTTTTTTTCCTAGATCAATTTTTGGGTCTGATTAGTTTTTCTAGATCGATTAGTTGGGTCTGATTATTTTTCCTAGATCGATTAGTTGGGTCAGTTTATTTTTCCTAGATCGATTAGCTTGGTCTGATGAGTTTACTTAGATCAATTAGCTCTGTCCGATGAGTTTACATAGATCGATTAGCTTCGTCCGATGAGTTTTCTTAGATTGATGAGCTTAGTCTGATGAATTTACTTAGATCGATTAGCTTGCTCTGATGAGTTTACTTAGATAGATGAGCTTAGTCTGATTAGTTTACTTAGATCGAAGAGCTTGGTCTCATGAGTTTAATTAGATCGATGAGCTTAGTCTGATGAGTTTACTTAGATCGATGAGCTCGGTCTGATGAGTTTACTTAGATAGATGAGCTTAGTCTGATTAGTTTACTTAGATCGAAGAGCTTGGTCTCATGAGTTTAATTAGATCGATGAGCTTAGTCT
>NW_007747685.1:7839-8306 GCF_000696425.1 Galeopterus variegatus
AGTTTTCCTAGATCGATTAGTTGGGTCAGTTTATTTTTCCTAGATCGATTAGCTTGGTCTGATGAGTTTACTTAGATCAATTAGCTCTGTCCGATGAGTTTACATAGATCGATTAGCTTCGTCCGATGAGTTTTCTTAGATTGATGAGCTTAGTCTGATGAATTTACTTTGATCGATTATCTTGCTCTGATGAGTTTACTTAGATCGATGACCTTGGTCTGATTACTTTACTTAGATCGAAGAGCTTGGTCTCATGAGTTTAATTAGATTGTTGAGCTTGGTCTGATGAGTTTACTTAGATCGATGAGCTCGGTCTGATGAGTTTACTTAGATTGATGAGCTCGGTCTGATTAGTTTAGTTCGATCGATGAGCTTTGTCTGATGAGTTTACTTAGATCGATGAGCTCGGTCTGATGAGTTTACTTAGATCTATTAGCACTGTCCGATGAGTTTCCTTAGATCGATTT
>NW_007747685.1:9217-9966 GCF_000696425.1 Galeopterus variegatus
TTAGTTGGGTCTGATTATTTTTCCTAGATCGATTAGTTGGGTCCTATTATTTTTCCTAGATTGATTCGTTGTGTCTGATTATTTTTCCTAGATCGATTAGTTGGGTCTGATTATTTTTCCTAGATCGATTAGTTGGGTCTGATTATTTTTCCTACGTTGATTAGCTTGGTCTGATTAGTTTTCCTAGATCGATTAGCTTTGTCTGATTAGTTTTACTAGGTCGATTTGTTGGGTCTGATTATGTTCCTAGATCGATTAGTGGGGTCTCATTAGTTTTCCTAGATCGATTAGTGGGGTCTGATTTGTTTTCCTAGATCGATTAGTTGGTCTCATTATTTTACCTAGATCGCTTAGTTGGTCTCATTATTTTTCCTAGATCGATTAGTTGGGTCTGATTAGTTTTCCTAGATCGATGATTTGGGTCTGTTTATTTTTCCTAGATTGATTAGCTTGGTCTGATGAGTTTACTTAGATCAATTAGCTCTGTCCGATGAATTTACTTAGATCGATTAGCTTCGTCCGATGAGTTTACTTAGATTTATTTTTCCTAGATCGATTAGTTGGGTCTGATTATTTTTCCTAGATCGATTTGTTGGGTCTGATTAGTTTTTCTAGATTGATGAGTTTGGTCTGATGAGTTTACCTTGATCGAAGTGCATGGTCTCATGAGTTTAATTAGGTCAATGAACTTGGTCGGATGAGTTTACTTAGATCGATGTGCTTGGTCTGATGAGTTTATTTAGATCGAT
>NW_007747685.1:11635-12261 GCF_000696425.1 Galeopterus variegatus
TCCATGAGCTTGGTCTGATGAGTTTACTGAGATCGATGAGCTCGGTCTGATGAGATTACTTGGATCAGTTATCACTGTCCGATGAGTTTACTTAGATCGATTAGCTTGTTCTGATGAGTTTATTAGATCCATGAGATTGGTCTGATGAATTTACTTAGATCAATTAGCTCTGTCCGATCAGTTCACTTCGATCGATTATCTAGGTCTGATGAGTTTTCTTAAATCGATGATCTTGGTGTGATTAGTTTACTTAGATCAATGTGGTTGGTGGGATGAGTTTAGTTAGATTGATTAGCTTGGTCTGATTAGTTTTCCTAGATCGATTAGCTTGGTTTGAAGAGTTTTCCGAGATCGCTTCGCTGGGTCTGATTAGTTTTTCCTTGATCGATTTGTCAGGTCTGATTAGTTTTCTAAGATCGATTAGTTGGGTCTGATTATTTTTCCTAGATCTATTAGTTGGGTCTGATTATTTTTCCTAGATCAATTTGTTGGGTCTGATTAGTTTTTCTAGATCGATTAGTTCGGTCTGATTATATTTCCCAGATCGATTAGATGGGTCTGATTATTTTCCTAGATCGATTAGTTGGGTCAGTTTATTTTTCCTAGATCGATTAGCTTGGTCTGAT
>NW_007747686.1:0-9578 GCF_000696425.1 Galeopterus variegatus
GGGGGGCAGAACTTGGTAGCCACGGCTTAACCCTTGGTCAACATTGTGGTGTCAACTATGAGATATCTTACAGCAGAAGGCTTAACCACCATTATTTTACTGATGAAGAATCTGAGGCCTAGAAATTTCTAGAGGAAATAAGAGAAAATTTAGGAAAAATCTAGATTTGTAGAAGAATCTGAGGCCGAGTAATTTGGCCACAACTATACCTCAAGCTAATGAACGTTAATAGGGCTAAGGGAATTATCCTGAGGGTAAAACAGAAAAATTGTGTGAGTATTGACTGAGTGTGGAGAGGTGGAGGCCCAAGTCACAAACTGCAGATGTTGACCACAGACCTTCCCAGTTATACTGGCCTCAGCTTGTGCCCCAATAAAATGACCAGATGCTTTCTGTTCCTTCCAACTCTGGCACCTTGCACTCAAAGGTCAGAAATCTTAGAAAGTGTTTGGAGAGGATAGGCTCGCTATTTAAACCAATCCATCCTTAAACAGTGTGTACTTTTGAAAAGAACCCTCATATAAATGGACTCATACTGCATATATTCCTCTGTCACTTGGTTTGTTTTATCAATATTACATGTGGAGTTCATCCATGTTGATGCACACAGCCCTGGTTCCACTGCTTTGTAGCTTCGCATGACTCCACCACAACTTAGTCCTTAGTTCTTCTTATAAATGCCAAGATTTGAGATGCTACTTTCTAAGACTATGATTTCTTTCCTCTTTCTTTCAGAATAATGGTCCTAGACAATGGAAAGATTGTAGAGTATGGCAGCCCTGAAGAACTGCTACAAAACCATGGCTCCTTTTATTTTATGGCCAAGGAAGCTGGCATTGAGAATGTGAGCACCACAGCACTCTAGCAGCAGGTCCCATGGGTTAAAGAAGGACTATAAAGACCACTCCTTATTTAACTTTATTTTTTGTGAAATGTATCATACATACAACAGTATGAATAAACTGTACATGTTAAGGAAGAGTGGTAAGTGAACACCCATGTTGCCACTACTTGGGTTAAGAAAATGAATATTACCAGGTCCCTTAGAAACCCTTCAATTGCTCCCCCTTGATCATATCTCCTACTACCCACCCATCCCAGAGACAACCACTGTCCTGGATTTCATAATTATTTCCTTGCCTTTCATTTTAGATTTACCACCTTTGTATGTGTCCTTAAACAATGCTTACCTTTCAATTTATATAAACGGACTGACGCACACGGCATGTATTCTTCTATGACTTGGTTCTTTTGTTCAATGTTATATTTGAGATTCATCCATGTTGGTGCAAATGGTGAGGTTAGTTAATTTTCACTGCTCTGCAGTATGGCATTGTGTGAAAATACCACAGTTTACCCATTTTATTATTGGTGAGCAGTAGGGTTATTTCTGGTGTTTTTTGTTGTTGTTGTTGTTGTTTTCTATTATGAACAATACTGCTCTGAACATTCTGGTCTACATTTCCTGGGATACATGTGTGAGAGATTTTCTAGAGTATAATCTGGGAATGGAGGATATGCACATGTTTACATGCACATACTTGGTAATGCCAATTTAAAACATGGTAAGTATGAACTGGTATCTCTTTGATGGTTTAATTTGCATTTCCCTGGTTACTATTGAGGTTGAATATCTTTTCATATGTTTCTGGGGCATTTGAATTTCCTATTATATAGTTTGTAAAAAATATTGTGTCTAATAATTCCAATACCTGGATTCTTTATCTTGTGTCGTTTCTTGTCCGTGGTGTTTTATTTCTGTGTATATCTTGTGAATTTTTACAATTAGCTCATTCTTCTTACAACTTTATCTGTGGACATTCCTTGAGGACTGAGTTGAACCTGAGTTTTTCCTAAGAGGAATTGTGAAAGCTTCTGCCCATTTCCTGGGAGATTTATCCAGACCCTCTTTGAATGAAATTCTCCATTAAGTGGTTTTAAACCATATAATTAGTGCAACTTCAGACCACAGTCCTGTACGAGAGCCACCTTGTGATTTACAAATTCTCAAGGGAGAGTCCTCCCCTTGACATAGTGACAGGTTGGAGATAGGCATGGGTATTTTGGTGACTCCTTCTGCATTCTATATGGTGGGATTTTCTTATTTACATGTACACTGCAGGCGGAGCTCCTGTTTTTTTCTCCATCTTGGCAGACCCTGGCTTTATCTCTTGCCCTAGCATCCTGTATTGTCAACAAAATGGAGAGTTCACAATCAGCAGGCTCAGAAGCCAGTCTAAGCTTTGGTCCTTCCTTATACCCCAGGGCGTTTTCTGTCATGTTATTTTGGGTTCATCATATTTCTCATTTCCATTTCAGTGATATAATTAGAAAGATTTTGAGTTTTCCAGCATTTCACAGTTTGTCTAGTGAGGTGTTCAGAGCATTAAACTTCCTAAAGGATTGCATGACGAAGATGTCAGAATAGACGGTCCCCAGCATCACTCTATCCCACAAATCAACCAATTTACAACTATAAAAAAGCAACAACAGCCAAGCTGGGGCCGTTAGACCTTAGGGGAAGAGGAGGAGAGACCTACAGAGTTCACAAAGGCGGGAGAAGCCCCTATGAGAGAAAGAAAAAACTGCTCGGAGCATTTTGGGCCATGGCCGCTTCCAGACTAGAGCTGCTGAGTGCTCAGAGCAGGAGCTGGCAGAAGCTGTAGCTGATATTTCTCATTTCCATTTCAGTGATATAATTAGAAAGATTTTGAGTTTTCCAGCATTTCACAGTTTGTCTAATGAGGTGTTCAGAGCATTAAACTTCCTAAAGGATTGCATGACGAAGATGTCAGAATAGACGGTCCCCAGCATCACTCTATCCCACAAATCAACCAATTTACAACTATAAAAAAGCAACAACAGCCAAGCTGGGGCCGTTAGACCTTAGGGGAAGAGGAGGAGAGACCTACAGAGTTCACAAAGGCGGGAGAAGCCCCTATGAGAGAAAGAAAAAACTGCTCGGAGCATTTTGGGCCGTGGCCGCTTCCAGACTAGAGCTGCTGAGTGCTCAGAGCAGGAGCTGGCAGAAGCTGTAGCTGTGCCATTTGGATGAAGTTGCTTGGAGGCAGCAGGGAAGAAGAGGGACTTTGTTGCCCCCAGGACAACAAGACCACTAATAGGGTTTTTGTGGGCCCACACAAGCATGAATAGCCACAACAACTGAAAAAAAGGAGGTGTTCAGAGGCCAGTGAGTCATCACAAGGGACCTGCATATGGCTTGTTTCATGGGAAGTGTTTGGAGCATGGGTGATGTGGGAGACAGGCCTACAGGGAGAACACTGGGACACAGGAAGGACAGCTGATCCATACCCCCAATCAGTGCAGGACCACTCAGAGGAGACAGGTCAGGAATATAGAATTGCATGGGATGCAGTTTGATGAAAAGACTCAGGCCCAGATCAGAGTTTCTACACAACCCAGGTGCACAGGGTCTCTGCAGAGCCGGAGTATCTATAAGGTCAACCATTAAACCCTGAGCTGCACAAAAAGCCTTCCCTAGGGAAACAGCAGCAAAGCAGCAATTTAGCTAAACCACACAGATCAAGTACTGGTTCCCACAGGAAGTTCCCCCATTTTAGAAGTAAGCAAAGGAAAAAAAATTAGTTCTGGCCCAGGCACACCACCAGTGCCTCTGGCATGCTAGGGGACCTGAGGCTTGAAGGGGGGACCGGAACCCCCGCCCACAACCAGGCACTCTGCTAGGCCTTGGGGCCTGCTCAGAGACCTGAGGCATGGACCCACGTACCGGATCCCCTCCCACAACCAGGCACAGCGTCAGCACCTTGGCGCCCAACCAGGGTCCTAAGGCATCGAGCCAGGAATCAGACCCCCCCACAACAAACAGGCACACTGCCAGCACCAAGGAGCATGCCAAAAATATCACCTCCATGTGGGTGGCCCACCACAGTAACCATGGATGCTGCAAAAGTGGCTAGACACCACAACCACCATGCAGATGGTTCACCAGCCACTGGAGTGCACTGACACAAGGAGAGTCACCAGCAGAGATGAAGAAAAGAGCAGGATGTCTCTCTCCACAAAGCCCATTCCAGAGTAACAGAAGAAACATCTGCTCTACGATAATATTGGGGAACCTGAGCACACCTCTCAGCATTGGACAGATCATCTAGGCAAGAAATTAACAGAGTAACCATTACTCTTTTGAAGAAGGGAAGGAATCTAGGGTTATCAGTGGTGGGAGGGAGGAGGGGGGATAGGGAGAGATTGGACAAGTGGCATAAAGTATAAGTACAATTTATAACAATATATATACTAGTAATATTGATTTGATCAACATATGTCAACATTGAATCTCAAAAATATGTATAATCAATTATGATTCAATAAAAATTAAACAACCAACCAAAAAAAACTTCCTAATGGAAGGGCATATAGCTGGAGTAATCTGGTTTACTCTGGACAGTTATGGGTTACATCTTTTGTCTCAGCATAATAATAGCTCCCCCTTTCACTGTAAAAATTGTCTGGTTTGTATGACAAAAACTGTGTGGTCCTCCTACACATAGCCCTGTGAGATTTTGGATGGTGATCTCCCAAGTTGTATAAATATTGAAGTGTTGGCTAGGGGTGCTATTCATGGAGACTTCCCCCCTACTTCTGCAAAGTAGATCTGGTACATTAAGCATATTCTAAAGTTGTTGGCTATTTTTCAAAGTTAGCTTTTGAAATCTATAACTGCTTGCTACACGATATGTAGCTCCTGTATACTGCAGATTAGTATATATTAACCTAAGATGCCATCAATTGTAAATACCCATTGTTTTATGTGCCATTGAGAGAGAATATGGCCAGTTAAATTCTGCAATGCATTGTTTGTAAGATGCATCCTATTCATGGGAAAAATAAAGGTACTTTAGGATTAATACAATACAGTACCTCTAAAGCTGTACAAGAGCTAAGTCATGTCTTTTATCTCTGCTACTGATCTTTGTTCCTTTTTCCTGATTTTTCTTGTCTCTATTGTTCTTTTAATCCAATATCATCCTCACCATTATCATCATCTCCCTTATGTCCCTTTCTCAACTCTGTTTCTTTTTCACTGCCAGTTAACTAACCATTGTTTTCACCTTCTATTCTTTCTGGTCATTAGAATTTCAAATAACAGATTCCAATCAAGATAGCAGAATAGACAGTCACCAGTGTCACAGTCTCCCACAAATCAACCAATTTACAACTATTAAAAACAATGACAGCCAAACTGAGGCCACTAGAGCTCAGGGGAAGGGGAGATAACTTTGGAATTCATGAAGGCAGGAGAAGCCACGAGGAGAGAAAGAAAGGATAACTCCTACCATTTCGAGCCCCAGCTGCTTCAAGCCTGGCCCTGGTGAGCACATGGAGCAAGAGCTGGCAAAAGCCACTGCTGTGCCATTTTTATGAAGTTGCTTGGAGGTGGCAGTGGAGAGGAGGGCCTTGGTGGCCCCTAGGCCAGAAGGACCACTAACAGGGTCTCCCATGGACCCACATAGGAGTGAGGAGCCAAAGCAACTGAAAAAAGGAGCCACTCAGAGGCCAGTGAGTCACTGCAAGGGACTGGTGCATGGCCTGTCCCAAGGGAAGTGTTTGGAGTGTGGGCAGTGGGGGAGATGGGCCCATGGATGAACACTGGGGCAAAGCATGGACAGCTGATCTGTCCCCCAATCAGTGCAGGACTACCCTGTGTAGACTGGTCAGGAATATAGAACAGCAGGGGGAGAAATTTGCTGAAAAGACTCAGGTCCAGACCAGAGTTTCTGTACAACCCAGGTGTACCAGATCTCACAAGACCCGGAAGTATCTACAAAGTCAACCATTAAAACCTGAGCTTTACAAAAAGGCTTCCCCAGGGAATCAGCAGCAAAGCAGCAATTTAGCTCAACCATGGGGCTCAAGTGCTGGTCCCCACAGGAAGTTCCCCCATTTTAGAAGTAAGCAGAGGACAACAAATTAGTTCCAGTGCAGAGTTTAAGTTGTGGGAACAGCAAATAATCCAACACAGAACTGAAAGAAAAAACAAAAAACCCACAGACCAGAGACAAGTTTAACATTAACTAGTAAGGTTCTCACTTCACCAAAGAACATCTATAAAACATAGAAGGACCAGAAGCCCCCTGGACCCCTAAGCCAGGTAGGGGGGAGGGTCAGGGGCCCTGACACCCACAACCAGCCTAGCAATGACCATCAAGCCACTGCAGGAAGCTCCCTGGGCTCCTGAACCAGGATGGTGGGGGCCAAGTGCCACAGACACACACCCCCTGCCACCCACACCCAGCCCAGCAACAACCAACTAATAGCCACAGAAAGTTCCACAGGAGCCCAGCTGCTAGATGAGGAAGGGACTTGTTCCATCATGCTTGCTCTGTTGCCATCAGCATCACTCTAGCAATGTTTCTCTGCAGCAGCAGTTCACAAGTAGCAACACTGATTTTAGTTTGTGTTTTTTTCCATTACTCACAGAAACAGTGTTATCGTGGCCCTCAAAGACACCAGCACGAGCTGAGCAGCACCCTCTTTTTTCAGTAGTAATAAATACAGTGGAAGAAAACAAAATAATTCTACATTAATACATTGGCACAAACAGTAGGAATAAATGTACCAACTGGACCTAAATTTTTTGCAGGCTAATTTCAGAAGTGCTTTTTGAAACATCCTCTGAAGAAATTTGTTCCATTTAGGTATTAGAATGAGAATAAATTCAATCATAAATGCATAGTGATCATAAACTTATTTAAAAATAAGTGAACAATATTATACAAACATTGATATTTAAGTCTCTAAACTGCTGCAACTCCAATTTAGTTAGCAAAGACTATATATATTCTTCTATAAGCATGAGTTTAATCTTAAAATTAGGAAATTTTCTTCAATAACATTTCCTTCTATTGTGTCTGAAATATCTGACACCATCTTTCCTTCCATGATTTTTATACCTCCTAGTTTTCTTTTTTAAAATACATATTATTTTTTTTTACATTCTAAGATGTTGCATAGTGGTTGGGGGGAAGGGGGAGACAAAAGATGGGAAAGGGGAGAGAGGGTAGGATGATGAGGAAGGGGGTGTGTGGTTGAGGCCCATGGCACCCCCTCATTAAGCAGTAGAGCCCAGGGGGCTTCTGGTGATGGCTCAGTCCTGGCTAGGCTGGATGCAGATGTTGGGGTGGGGGGTAGGGAGGCCCTTGGCCCTCTCTGTGCCCTGGATTTGGAGCCCAGGGGGCTTCCGGTTCTTCTAGGTTTCATAGGTGTTCTTTGGTGGTTTTGGACCCTTAGTAGTTAATATCAGAACTTTGTCTCTGATTGGTGGGTTGTTTTTACTTTTGGTTCTGTGTTGGATTATTAGCTATCCCCACCACGTAAACTCTGCACTAGAACTAATTTGTTGTCCTTTGCTTACTTCTAAAATGGGAGAACTTCCTACGGGGACCAGCACTTGAGCCCTGTGGTTGAGCTAAATTGCTGCTTTGCTGCTGATTCTCTGCGGAAGGCTTTTTGTGTGGCTCAGGTTTTAATTGTTGACCTTGTAAGCACTTTCAGGTTTTGTGAGGTCTGGTACACCTCGACTATGTGGAAACTCTGGTCTGGACTCGAGTTTTTCAGCAAACTGCACCCCCTGCAGTTCTATATTCCTGACCAATCTCCACTGAGTGGTCCTGCACTGATTGGAGCTGATTTGATCAGCTGTCCATGCTGTGCCCCAATGTTCCCCCAGTGGGCCCATCTCTCCCATCACCCACACTCCAAACACTTCCCATGGGATGGGCCATGTGCTGGTTCCTTCTGATGACTCACCAGCTTCTGAGTGGCTTTTTTTTCCCCCAGTTGTTTGTGGCCTCTCACTCCCGTATGGGTCCAGGAGAACCCTGTTAGTGGTCTTGCTGGCCTGGGGTCTACTATCATCCTGTTCTCACCCACAACCTCCAAGCAACTTTATGAGAAGGACATGGCTGTGGCTTTTGCCAGCTCTTGCTCTGTGTGCTCACCAGGGCCAGCCTTGAAACGGGGCTTGAAATGGTCAGATGTTCCTTTCTTTCACTGATCATGGCTTCTCCTGCCATCATGAACCCTGTAGGTCTCTCATCCTCTCATCCTGTTCCCTCGAACTGTAGAGGCCCCAACTGGGCAGTCATTGCTTTTTAATAGCTGTTAATTGGTTGATGCTTGGGACCATCTATTCTGCCATCTTGATCCCATCCACAAACAAGACTTCACTCCTACTTTTTTTTTCAATATATAGTTCTCCATTTATTTAGGCTTCCTTTAATTTCTTTGGCAATATCTTGTAGTTTTTAAAATATTATTTATTATAACCATATTATTATTACAAATTGTGACTTTTCTTTATCCCCTTTACCCAACCTATCCTTCCTTATCCCCCACCCCCTGCCCCACCTCACCCCCATCTCTAGTACTCTGAAAGTTCAAGGATTGTTTAAATCTTTCTTTCTTTCTTTCTTTTCTTAGCACCCCCCTGGGAAATTTTTTTAAATGGAACTCGAATGGCTTTACACTCCTGCTCTTCTGACAGTAAAGAGTTCCGTTTTTAAAAATTGCCTTGTTCTGACAGGATAGCTCAGTTGGTTAGAGCCGGGTGCTGATAACACCAAGATCAAGGGTTCAGATCCCTGAACCGGCCAACCACCAAAAAGCAAAAATTGCCTAGATAATTGCTTCTCAAATTTTATCATTATTACTAATTTTTCTTCCTATTTTCTTTTGAGGGGTGGGGTGGGCAGCTGGCCGGCATGGGGATGTGAACACTTGACCTTGATGTTACAAGGCTGCACTCTAACCGACTGAGGTAACCAGCCAGCCCTGCTTCGTAGATTTTAACATGCACACAAATCACCTGGGGATCTTGTTAAAATGGACTTTGATTCAGTAGGCCTGGGGTGGAGCCTGCAGTTCCAGCAAGCTCCCAGGTGATCACGATGCAGATGCTGCTGGTCTGGGGACCACGTTTTAAGGAACAAGGGCCTAGAAGACACCCAGCATTTAAAACAAAACTCATCTTCTTTTCATAAACTTGTTCTCAACCCAGTTCTCTCCCTTTTGCCAGTGATTCCATTATTTCTTGAATTTCATATTCTTTATAGTATATTGCTTTTTTCCATTCTCAATCAATCTTAACTCCCAAGTCTGTTAACTTTACCAGTTCTTGCCAATAGTTGGCTTTTCTTGTCTTAAGTCTCTTCTCTGTCCCTCCAAATCGTCCTGTTTCATTGAGCTTTCCTAAAGCAGGCAGTCCCCGTAAGAAAACATAGTTGTTTGCTATTACCTGAGTCATCAAATCTAAAAGACTTGATACAGATCTCAGGTCTCTTCAACTTTTTTACTATATGTCAGGCAATGTTCTAGCATTCTTATTTTTTTAATTGACAGAAATTATATATATTTATCATGTACAACATATTTTAAAATATGTATATGTAGTGGAAGGGCTAAATCAAGCTAACTGACAAATGCACTACTTCACGTACTTGTTTGTTGTGGTGATAACACTGAAAATCTACTCTTACTTATTTTTCAATACAATGCTTTATTATTAACTATATTCACAATGCTGTTCAATAGACTTCTTG
>NW_007747686.1:10349-12261 GCF_000696425.1 Galeopterus variegatus
AATTGTATATCCTTTAACCGACATCTCCCAACCCCTTCCCCACCCTATTAGTCCCTGCTTAAATACCATTCTACTTTCACGTCTATGGCTTTGACTTTTTTAGATTCCACATATGAGTGGGGCCATGTGGAATTTGTCTTTCTGTGCCTGGCTTATTTCACTTACCATAATGTCCTTCAGGTTTATCCATGTTGTTGCAAATGACAGGATTTGCTTCTTTTTAAAGGGTGTATGGTATTCCATTGTGTGTTTATGTTACACATTTTTTTCATCTGTTCATTCGTTGATGTAGTAGATTGAATTATGTCCCTCCAAAACTCACTGAAACTTGAATTGTGTCCCCAAAGTTTTATGTATTAAAAGCTTAGCCCCCACTGTGACTGTTAAGAGGGTGGGAAATCCTGTTATGGTAATTGAAAGATGGGGCCTTGAAGAAGTGATTGGATTGTAGGACCCTGCCATAGTGAATGGATTAAAAATAGTTGTCAGGGGTGTGGTTCTCAGGGCTTTAAAAGAAGAGGAGAGTCTGTCTCTCTTGCTCTCTCTGCTCTCTCTGCTTCTACCATCTTGCAATGTGAGATCCTTGGGTCACTGTTGCCACCACCAGATGGACTTTGGAGTTCCCAGCCTCAAAAACTGTAAGCAATAAATGTCACTTTATTTATAAATTACCCAGTTCCTTGTATTTTGTTATAAGCAACAGAAATGGACTAATACAATTGATGAACACTTAGGCTGATTCCATAACTTGGCTATTCTGATTAATACTGCAGTAAACATGGGAATACAGATGTCTCTTCAACATACTGATTTCAGTTCCTTTGGATGTCCTGTAGTGGGATTGCTGGATCATATGCTAGTTCTATTTTAAATTTTTAGAGAAACCTCTATACTGTTTTCCATAATGGCTGTACCAATTTACATTCCCACCAACAGAATGCAAGGGTTCCCTTTTTTCAACATCCTCACCAATTCTTGCTATCTTTTATTTTTTTGAATACTAGGTATTCTAAGAGATGTGAGGCAATTTAGGGGTTTTAATCTGCATTTCCCTGGTGATTAGTGATGCTGAGCATATTTTCATTTACTGGTTACCCATTTGTATGTCTTCTTTTTAGAGGTTCCTTTGCCCATTTTAAAAATTAGGTTGTTTTCTTCCTAGAGAGTTGTTTGGGTTTCTTATATATTTTGAATATTAACCTTTATCAGATGTAAAGTTTGCAAATATTTTCTCCCATTCTGTCAGTTTTCTTTTCACTCTGTTGACTGTTTCTTTTGCTGTGCAGAAGTTTTCAAGTTTGATATAATCCCATTCGTGTATTTTTGCTTTTGTTGCCTGTGCTTTTAGGGTCATATCCAAAAAATCATTGCCCAGACCAATGTCATGGAGCATTTACCCTATGTTTTCTTCTAGTAGTTTCATAGTTCTGGGACTTATGTTTGAGTCTTTAATCCATTTTGAGGTTTTCTTTTTATATGATGTGAGACTGGGTCTACTATCATTCTTCTGCATGTGGAAATCCAGTTTTCACAACACTGTTTATAGAAGAGTCTGTCATTTCCCCATTGTGTGTTCTTAGCACCTTTGTGGAAAATCAGTTGTCTGTAAATGTGTGGATTTATTTATGGGCTCTCTATTCTGTTCCACTGGTCAATGTGTCTGTTTTTATGCCAGTACCATACTGTTTTGGTTACTACACCTTTGTAGTATATTTCAAAGTCAGATGGTGTGATGCCTCCAGCTTTGTTTTTTGTTATTGTTGTTGTTGTTTGTTCTTTTTTTGCTCAAGATTGCTTTGGCTATTCAGAGTCTTTTGTGATTTTATACAAATTTTAGAAATTTTTTTTGATTTATGTGGAAAATGTCATTTAAATTTTCATAGATATTGCATTGAATATGTAGATCACTTTG
>NW_007747687.1:0-842 GCF_000696425.1 Galeopterus variegatus
ACACACACACACACACACACACACACACACACACACACACACACACACACACAAACCGGGCGGAGGGGAGAGGAAGATATAACAACCACTATTTTTTTGAAGTTCTTACAACAAGCAAATGGAAAGGACATGCTTGGGTGGGAGGGGGGAGAGGGAGGAGGGAGGGAGGTTTCGGTGATGTGACATAATAATCAACTACATTGTATATTGACAAAATAAAAATAAAAAAAATTTAAAAAAAGGCACAGACACATGGTAATTTCTTAGTTTTGACAAAAGTACCGTAGTTATGAAGGACACTTGTGAAAGTACACAGTTAACACATGGGAAACTGGGTATGGAGAATACAAGATCTCTCTGTACTATCTTTGTGACGTTTCTGTAAATCTAAAATTATTCCAAAATAAACATTTATTTTTAAAAAGGCAAATCACACATTTCTTGCAGGCCTTCCATGTGGATAACTATGCAAAAGTAAATGATCGTCATGATCAATTCATTTTTTAGAAACTTCTCATGTCTCCTTGGAAGAGATCTGTCTGTTCCAAGAAAAATTCTACCACATTTCAAACAGTTGTCCTCCGTTACTTACTTCCTGTTATTTCTACTGCTGGTCGAATATTTCTACATTCTTGGAAGTTCAGTAAAATAGATTCAATTGAAACCAGTATTTTGTTCAGCAGCCAGCAAAGGAATTTCTTGAATCTAAATCAGCAGTCCTCCAACACCAAAGGTGCGGAAGCTTCAGTTTCCAGGCCCTTCCTTGCCACATGGAACCCGAATTATTCTAGCTCAGGGATGTGAAGACTGTCTCTGTTTCCCTCTGAGTGTTGTGTGTGGTT
>NW_007747687.1:2951-3632 GCF_000696425.1 Galeopterus variegatus
TGCTCTCTGCCCCTCTGGGTTGAAGTCATGGCTTAACTAGGGTCGCTCCCATCGACTCCTTAAAGGAGCTGGTTCCTGGCTCACTGTCTCCCTCTTCCACCGTCCTCCGGTGATAAATCCTGATGGTTCCAATGTCCACAAAAGCGATCCTCCTAATGTGTCCTCTCCATTCCTTGACCAGCGATCTTGTCTTCACTGACCTTANCTGTGTCCCCTGCTCCAAGACAGGGCCTGACGTGCAGTGGATGGTCAAGGCATAGTCGTTGCAGGAATGCCACTGGCCACCAACACAACGCACTACGGGAATGTCGTTCTGGACCTGAGGACAGCCTTTCAGAGCTGACTATGACATTATTCTCCTGAGAAGAATCCTTCTGAGCAGTTTAATGAGAACTTCCCCACTCATTAAAAGATCTCTGCCTTCCAGTCCTGAGGATTCTCACCTTTCCCACGGAGGACCTTCCTATCAGTGTGCAGCCTTCATTCTGGGGTCCCCACCTAGTGAGCCCTCACCCCCACTTCCCCTCAGCCTCCAGCTCAGTCAGGATGGCCTGGATGTGCTTCGAAATACTTCAGGAAAAAAAGTGCATGATGGGTGAAACCCGACCTCTGCTTTTAGGTCCATTTGGAATTTCTACAATGAAAGAGGAGAAATAAGATTTCATTTATGGCTTTATTAAT
>NW_007747687.1:6069-6336 GCF_000696425.1 Galeopterus variegatus
CAGACCCAAGTGGGGGACATTCTACAAAATACCTGACCAGTCCTTCCAACTGTCAAGGTCATCGTAAACAAGGAAAGATGGAGAAGCTGACATAGAGCAGAGACACTAGGACTCGGTGTAATGTGGGATCTGGACGAGATCCTGGAACAGAAAGAGGACATCAATGGGCAAACTGGGGAAATCTAAACAAAGTCGGGAGTTTAGTTAAAAGGCACAGACACATGGTAATTTCTTAGTTTTGACAAAAGTACCATAGTTATGAAGGAC
>NW_007747687.1:11701-12260 GCF_000696425.1 Galeopterus variegatus
TGATTTAATCAACTGTGTGATCCAAGCATCTTAATCTGGTCTCAGGGATAGCCTGCCAAGTTAGGGACTTGATGGCTACTGTTGAATCAAAGTGATTTTTCAGAGAACGTCTTTGAATGGTAAAAACTGCTATGTTAAAAAAGTTAGCCAGGGGCCGGCCCGGTGGCGCACTGCTACAGTGCGCAGCTTGGGAGTGCGGCGGCGCTCCCGCCGAGGGTTCGGATCCCACATACAGACCGGTTCCCGCTCACTGGCTGAGGAAGGTGCGGACGCAACACCGGGGGTTGCGATCCCTTTCCCGGACACGAAAAAAGACAAAAAGGAAAAAAAAAAAAAGTTAGCCAGGAAGGGGAGACTTTTCACTGTAACTTTGAAGAAACCTGAGGGTGACCACCTTACCCATGTGATCAAGGCTACAGTTGCCAACTGTAAGTCGTGCTGGTGAAAGGGCATGGCAGCTCTCTAGAAATCTGCCCAGATCCCATATACCGTCTACACGTGAGAAACATGTTGGACAGACCCAAGTGGGGGACATTCTACAAAATACCTGACCAGTCCT
>NW_007747688.1:0-489 GCF_000696425.1 Galeopterus variegatus
GTTCATTCTTCTATTCCCAGGAGATTCATTATATCCAAAGAGCTTATGTAAGATGCTTTCTGTGGCAAATAATTGTTTTCAAGGCCCTCCCTTAATATTCACTCAACAATCATCTGCTAACTGCGTACTGTGTGCTGGTGCCTGGGGCACCAAGCACTGAAAGGTGTCGACAAGAGGTTTAAGTGGGAGCACAAAGCAAGAAGTGTCCAACAGCTGGGAAGGGGAAGGAAAAGCTTCCTAGAGGAGGTGGCACATGTTCAGAACCTTCTAGAACAGCGAGTGTGGCCTGAAAGGTGCTTGTGGCAGCAATGTTACCAGGGATGTGTGGTGTATTCTCATGATGATCCCTATTCTGGCTTCATCAGTTCCCAGGTGTACCCATGGGCGCCTAAGCTGACTGTTGGTGGATCCCAGTGAGATGGTGATTGTCTGCAGCACTCCTTTGGAGGCGGTCAAATTCCACGAATGCTACCCAGTTGTGAGGAAAGT
>NW_007747688.1:5799-6165 GCF_000696425.1 Galeopterus variegatus
GAGGAAGGTCTTTGACCTTGAAGCAATGGTCTCCTCCCTGTCCCCAGGACTGCCTTCAGATGTCTTTCTACCCAGAAGGAATAGTAAGTAATTCAAATGAAGGGGGCTGCTTTCTTTCTCACACATTAAAAAAGTATTTTCTGTTATAGGGTACCAAGATATACTCAATGTGGATTATAAAATTAAGTCTATTTTCCACCCCATTTCCATGCTAATAGTAAAACACATTTGCTGAATATCCCAATTAGAGGTTGAAGAAAAGGCCATACTTCACTCTAAAAGCTGCATTTCCACTAATTTGGTCACTAGTTAAGGGCTAACGAGTGATGGCGGCTCCTCCTAGACCTCTTCCCTGCAGGCATGACT
>NW_007747688.1:11859-12260 GCF_000696425.1 Galeopterus variegatus
TAAAGTAGCAGAAGGATGTGGAAAGATTCCCTGTTTCAAGCTGAGGTGGGATCAAACCCCAGTCTTGGGCCAGTTACTTAAACATTCCATGTCTGTAAAATGGGAATAAAGTAACCTGACCTAACAAGAGTAGAAATTAGGTCTATAAAGTGCCCAGCACATAGGAGGGCCAACCCTTGGGTTGCACCAATTGACTTAGTGCAAAGTCCACAAAGACAAAAACAAAGTCATAAATGGCACCCGGGTATGCCTGGTGGCAGTCTGCAGTGCCTGAAGGTCTCCTGAAACCTTCTATTATTTTTTTTCCTTTTTGTCTTTTTGTCATGTCCGGCAACGGATTGCAACCCTCAGTGTCACGCCCATACCAGACCGGGACCGGCAACGGGATTGCAACCCTCGGT
>NW_007747689.1:0-322 GCF_000696425.1 Galeopterus variegatus
TGAGAATTTAAAAAGATAAGACTGAAAATAAGAAGTTTAGAAATACAAAGAATCAAAAATTTTAAAAGAAATGCATCCAAAAGCGGGTTTTCATAAACAAATAGGTAAACAGACATAGAAGATTCATTTCTTCAAGAAAAAAATGCAGGCACTCAATCATGTTCTGGAAAAGAGTTTGTACAGGCTTGTGAGAGACAATTGCACATATCTCTTCCCACCTTAACATTCTATAACATCATACTAATGTCTAGAAATTAGCCGTGGAGGGAATGTTTATACCACAAGTTGGTAAAATGCTACAAATCAGAGCTTTTTCTTTTTT
>NW_007747689.1:5732-6309 GCF_000696425.1 Galeopterus variegatus
ATCTACATAACGGTTTGTCTATTTTGCTTATCTTCTCAAAAAATGAACTTTTTGTTTCATTGATCTTTTGTATTTGGGGGGCTTCTCTATATCATTTACTTCTGCTCTGATATTAACTATTTCTTTCAATCTACTAACTTTAGGGTGGCATTGTTCTTGTTTTTCTAGTCCTTTGAGATATAGCATTAGGTTATTTACTTGAAACCTTTCTCTTTCTTTCTTTTTTGTTTTTGTTTTTGTCTTTTTGATATAAGTACTTACTGCTATAACCTTCCCTCTTATTACTGCTGCTGCAGGTTTTGATATGGTGTGCTTTTATTTCAGTTAGTTTCTATAAATATTTTGATTTCCTATTTAATTTCTTCTAGGACCCACAGGACATTCAGAAGCATGTTGATCAATTTCCATGTATTTTTATAGAATCCTGAGTTTTGCTTGTTATTTATTTCTAATTTTAATCTGTTGTGGTCTGAAAAGATGCTTGGGATGATTTCAATTTTTTTACATTTGTTGAGGCCTGATTTGTGACCTAACATGTGATCTATCCTGGAGAATATTCCATGTGCTGATGAGAAGA
>NW_007747689.1:11556-12258 GCF_000696425.1 Galeopterus variegatus
GAACCTATATTTTTCAAATTACCAGTGTATGATGTTATGAAATCATGCATATGTAAATGATGCATTTGAAGCATAAAACAGGCCAATAAATTCTAATGTAATAAAGTGTAAAAAGCTTACTGGGAAAAAAAAAAGAATGAAAACAAGATATTAAATCAGAAAACCTCGATCCAATTCACTGCCAGTAGTTAATACATATACCTTTTAAGCATTACTTACATATTTAGGACCTTTCTTAATTACCTAGCAGTGTTGTGAGGATTAATTAGTTCAACGTGTGTGACCACACTTTATTAGGTGTAATATTTAATGTTAGGTTGTTATTTTCATGAAATACAGTGCCCAGTTTGATTATGAGTCTACACTAGACTCATAAAAAAAATTTTTTATGCTAGATAATTTTTTTCAGGTTGATTCCAAATATTTTCAGTGTCCTTATCCCCCCATAAGAAGTCTATATACAGTTGAATTTTCTTCCATTTCATTTCCCTAAATTACTCAGATTACTTGGCTTGAATGTCATGTTAATGATTTTATGATTTTTATGCCAGTACACATATATTTTAACAAATGAAAATGCTCACTAATGCAAACACTACCCCTGGATTATTTTTCAAAAACATTTATGTGTTTTAAATTATAATGATGTTTATTAGTATTAAAAGTGTCAAATTATTTGCAATTTTTTTTAGTAACTCTGCA
>NW_007747690.1:0-224 GCF_000696425.1 Galeopterus variegatus
CTATAAATTATTCTGCAGGCATAATAACCTTGATAAGCTTGTGCACTAGCAATTCTATTTCAGCTGTGGGTTGGTTAAGGACTTGAGTACCCTAAGTACAGATTCCAGAACATGTTAGAAATAACCACTACAAGATGTTCTTAAATTGAGCTAGAATATTAGCCTAACAGATATTGGCAGGCATTCTTTTATTTGATGAAACAAATAAGGCAGTGGAATTTATT
>NW_007747690.1:5952-6349 GCF_000696425.1 Galeopterus variegatus
ATGGCCTTGACCAAAGAAAAAAAGAGTGCACATTTAAATACAAGATGCCATCACACTTACCCACACAATCTACCCAGAATTGGGACACCCATCTCATCGCATGTGAACAAAGTGTAATCTCAAATAACTGTATTAGGTTAAATAAAGCTAGCTGCTATAACAACAACCCCAAAATCTCAGTGGCATAACACAATAATGATCTGTTTCTTACCTACATCATAATTTCACAAGACAGGGACCATGTGGTCACGCCAGGACCCAGACTGCTTGCATCTTGTGACACTGCCCCCTTCGAAATCCTCAGGATCTTCTCCAGTCCACTGGTGAACAGGAGGAGAGAAAGAGAATCATGAATGGCAGGTTTTTATGGACCAGGGCTGGAAGTAGCCCACGTCAG
>NW_007747690.1:11805-12258 GCF_000696425.1 Galeopterus variegatus
AACAGAGTTTAAATCCAATACCATTTCGATGGCAATAGGGCATGGGAGGGGGAGAAGGGTGCGATTGGATAATACAGGATATGGGTGGGAAATACATCTAAAAGTAAATGACTTTTGAGCCTTATTACAACCAAACAAACAACCACTGATGGCCTTGACCAAAGAAAAAAAGAGTGCACATTTAAATACAAGATGCCATCACACTTACCNGATGGTTCCAGTAGTCCATGGCTAAGGAAACCTTCCTTGCTTTGTATGAAGCAGTAACTGAGTAAATATTTAAAAGTTTATTCTCCTCACATTTACATCTAATATTCCCTAATTCCCCCCTCCCTTTATTTTTCAAGTATTATATCAAGTATGGCAATAAAAGAGCAAAATTCAGCAGTTTCCTAAGATAATTTTTCCCCACTTTTACAAGCAACTGTTTTCAGTGCTGCAGTTTGAGGTCAC
>NW_007747691.1:0-362 GCF_000696425.1 Galeopterus variegatus
ACCTCAATCTGTTGAATCACTAGAGATTAAATGAGTGGCCCAAATGTGTTTCTTAACTCCATAGATGTGAGATCTGATGAATCTGTCCTGAGCATCATTTCTGCCTATCCAGGGTTTGGAATTGGCATTGATTCATCATTAGGCAGCCCTGCTTTCCACTACTATTGGAACAGAGCTGAAAGCACACCACTAACTCATGACAGGGAATATTGATGAGCACTGTCAAGGGCCTAAGAAATAGGTTTCTGTCCTGGCTCTGCCACTTCTGTAGGCTTTAGGTAAACACTTGAGTGAACATCTGTAAGTTTTTGTCAATTCGGCATCTTTTCCTTCCAGGGATTTCCTCCCCTCCTCCATGCTGA
>NW_007747691.1:6039-6247 GCF_000696425.1 Galeopterus variegatus
CTTAGCTCAGCTAAGTGGTTAGAGCTCAGCCTTGTAACACCAAGGTCTAGGGTTTGGATCTGTGTACTGGCCAGCTGTTCCGCACAACACCACTCCCTGCAAAAAAAAGAAAAAAACCTGGGGGGAATGTTGGTTGCAGTATACCCTATAGAAGGAGTATTTTGGACCCAGATGGGCAGATAGAAATACAGAGAAGGAAAAATTCTAT
>NW_007747691.1:11985-12258 GCF_000696425.1 Galeopterus variegatus
AGTCTTCATGAAATTCCTGTGGACCTGATTCTCAGGACACAAGAATCTTCTGAGTAGAAAGAGTTTCCTGTATAGGACACATCTTTATTCTATCTGATCTTTTCTAACTCTAAAAATTTTACCAGATTACTTTCGTGAAAGTCACAAAATGTTAACATGGGCAAAATGCTCATTTAATTCTTTGTCCGTTCTTTTCAATCTCCAAAATTCTTATTCCTTTTATAATTATTTCTCACCATGTTCTTTAGTTCTATTTATTTATGGAAGCCTTTT
>NW_007747692.1:0-9240 GCF_000696425.1 Galeopterus variegatus
GGATGAGGTGGCTCCTTCTCATTTACTTTTGAACTTGCTCAAGTTACAAGGAATTGAAGGTTTTCAAAAGTCCTCTCTTGGAGCCCTCATTACCCATGCGGCCACAGAATCTCAGTGTCTCCCTCTCTCTCTGTCTCTCTGTCTCTCTGTCTTTCCTCCCCTTCAAATTCAAAGTACCGAAAAGAGTCTTCTACATTCCCTGTTAACATTCTTCACTTCTCAGTAATTCCTTATCCCACTGCACTAAGANTAATCGAGTTTTAGATGTTTTCATTGCCCCTAAAAAGTGCCATCGTGCTTAAATGCAGTTAGATGCATCATCATTCATAACAGCCAAAAAGTGAAAACAGCCCAAATGCCAATCAATTGATAGATGGATAATGTATGGTGTATTATTCAGCAATAAAAAGGACTGAAGTACTGCAACATGGATGAACCTTGAAAACATTATGTGAAGAGAAAGAAGCCAGATATTGTATCATTCCAAATATTGTATCATTCCATTTATATGAAATGTCCAGAATAGGCAAATACATAGAGACAGAAAAAATATCTGTGGTTCTTGGGGCTAAAGGTGGATTGTGAGTTTAACTGCATTTAAGCACGATGGCACTTTTTAGGGGCAATGAAAACATCTAAAACTCGATTATGGTAATGGTTGCACAACTCTATACGTTTAATAAAAATACTCAGATTCTACCTTTAAAATGCATCTATTTTATGATCTGTAAATTATATTACAAGAAAGCTATTTAAATATGGTATTGTCGTGGTATTCTGTTGTACCACAGTAATGACCAAATTTTTTCATACAAAGGCCTTGATGGACATATCTTATATAAACATGAAAGTATATAAAACCTTAGCTGTATCCCAGGCCTGCTGACTCAATGTTCTGTGTAACTCCAAGCAATGACAGTCCCTGCATCCCCCCACATGCTACCTCAGGTTGCCCTTGTGTGCAAAATTTGATTTAATATCTGAGCATTTCCACATGTTCCAACGATCATGGTGTCTTGAGAATTTGTCCACGATAGAGACCAGGGCCTGCCCTCTGTGACAGGATGTCAACATTATTACTTTCTTCACTCCTCTGTGGCCTTTCTTTCATGCCTCCACTTAGGTTGTCTAAATGGCGCTACCTTTATGAGTGTCAATGGCAATACTTATCAGAGGGCTATATAGGTGCACATCCTTAGCACCCCAACTTTCCTTGTAGAAGTTTATCTTCAGGACAGTGAAGAATATTGATAAAGATCTGGTTATAAGGAGTGCCATCATGATAATTCCCTTTCTTCTCTTCTGGGCCTGAACTTAGGAAGGGAGACCAAATAGGAACACAGCCATGAAGGGACAGAAGGAAGCAGATAGAAATGTGGTTGTCAGCACACGTACACACACACACACACCCCAACACATATACTGATACACACTCACACACCAACCAGGTTCTGTTAATACTAGAATTCTCCCAAGACAGTTTCTGGGCTCAAACAGGACACATTCCGTTCACCAGTACAAACAGCCACAGGAACTGTGCCCTGAACTGAGCCCTTCAGCAGTGTACAGACTCTGAAAAGATGCCACCCACACAGTGTAGAAAATAGGGACTATCAGAACACTCTGAATAACATGGGGTTCTGAAAATTGATTACATCACATCCACAGGATGGAATTCCAGAAGGCAGCAAAAAACAGTTATAATGAAGACAAGGATGAAAGATAATTTTTGGCCTATCAGACTAGCTACCATCATTTTAGTAATGTGTAGAAAAACAGGTACTTTCATACTGTGATGTTGGGAATATAAATTAGTAATAGCATATTGAATTCATTATGTTAATATAATATTTTACAGTTTTCAGGGTTTTGAAAGGACGCTTTCAAGAACTTCTAAAGAAATGCTTACAAAGATATTTATGTATATGAGCAAGGGTGTTAAGTATACTATTGTCTGTAACAGAAACTATAGCAAGAGAAGTACATTTTTAGCAATTAGGGTACTGGTGAAATAAAGTTTGAGAATCATGATGAAACACGCAGTCCACACAAAAATATTGAAATTATGCTGTAATTTAAAATATTATAGAAATATATTTACATGGAAATATGATCATAATAACTGCAAATGCAGGTTACACAGATCATAAGTCGCCTATATCTGTTCTTGCTTCTATAGGTCAATAGCTATTTATCCAGAGGTCTAAATGAATAAAACTAAGTGATCTTTTATTCTTCTCACATAAAGCTTTCTCTTCAGCACAGTGAGAGGTTGCACTTTCTGTCTGAAGGCCATCAATATCACTATACACCGGGAATGCCCCCTTTTCCACTCAGACTTCCAGAAAGCTTTGTGGTGTGGACTTGGGCCACAGACCCTCCCTCTCATTTTTCTGGGCTGAGATGTTCCAGCTGCAGTTCAAGCTTTTGTCATGAGGTGGCATCAACATACCTCCATCATTGAACTTTTCTGCAAAGACGAGTCTGCAAGGAGTAAATAAATATAATACCTCACTTAAAACCCAGCTTATGAACCTGTATAAAGAATGATTCTGATTCTTCTGGGGGGAAAAATGGATAGGTGTAAAAGAAGACTACAAAAACATATACTTTGGGGCATCCATATGATAAAACACCAGGTAACTCTAGCGCTCCTTGGCAGTCACCAACAAGCATAGGGCAGTGCAGGGCAGGCGGGAGGTGACTAAGAGGATGGGGGTGGTGGAGCAGGGTACAGGCAGCTATGTCCATGATGTCCTGCAGAGAGGATGACTGAGAGGATGTGGGAGAAGGTCTGGGAAACCTGGAAAGGGGTGGATTAATGGAGGGTGAACACCCTGCTCTCTGGGAAGGAGACATCTACAGCATGAACACCTCAACCTACACTGATGATAGAGGAGATAAGTCATTGGATGTGATGTAGATTTTGGGTCAACAGCAATGGAACTGCTTTAATATACATGTGAATTTTTCTAACAGAGTTGCCATCATAGTAAACAAACCATTTTAAGACGTGTTATTCCTTGCAATATGTGATTTTTATTTAAAAAGTAAAAGCAATTTGAAGGTGGGTGTCACCTAGTGACCAGAGCCAGGATTGCAACTCTGAGGGTCTCTGACTGGGGGGCTCAGCAAAGGGAGACGGAGGGACAGAGGTTGGGAGCTTGGCTCCAAGAAGGTATCAGCCAAAGTTTTTCAGAATAATTCAGCTCATGGTAACAATCTCTATGTATCCATCTTTTGGGGGGACATCTATGATACTGGTTCCAGTTCCTGTCTGAATTGCCAATAAAGCTGTATCTGTGAGTATTTGGGGTGACAGAATACAAAATTTAAAAGAATATATGAAACTATTTATAAATTGAAATTAATCTTCACCTCTCACTGGCCTGATTCTGACCCCATGACCCAAAGGGGTCTATTGTCCATAGAACACTGCACACTCTCCAGCTGATAAAGGCTCACGTGCCTGTCACTCATCGTTCGTTAGGTTGCATTTGTAACTGGAACCCTTTACAATAAGAAACAAGTAATAATGCGATAATGAATATCAGAGCATTTTGTATTCTAAGGAATTTTTTAAGTAACTTTAATACCCAGTTAAATATGACAATGAAAGAATTTCCACCTATCACACTGGCAACGTGTAAAAAGAAGCTACTGAGGATCCCCAATGTGGTGTGCATGTGGGGAAGACTAGGCTTGAATAATATTCACCTAATAAAGATTTGTTGAAATAAAAAACTCATGGATTATTAGCTTTAATGCATGTACCGATCCTATAACAAAATAGCCAATTTAACAAAATGTGTAAATGGTTCACAGATGAAGAAATGCAAATGGCCAATGATCACAAGAAAATGAAATCTAAGTCACTAATAATTGAAAAAATGAAAACGAAGGCATCTAAATACCATTTTCTCACCTATCATTTGACAAAATTTAAATATAGAAAGAACTTAATAAGAATGAAAAAAATTTACAAAAGTGTGAAAACTGGCTGTGTGTGTGTGGTGGGAGGAGAGCCAAAAGGAATCAAGGAAATGAAAACCCACCTATCAGTTAAAAATAAGTTTAAATATGGGGCTGGTTGGTTAGCTTAGTTGGTTAGAGCTTGGTGCTGATAACACCAAGGTCTGGGGTTCAATCCCTGTACTGGCTAGCTGCCAAATAAATAAATAATGAAAAAAGAAATAAAGTCAAATATTATGATGATACCAGATATAGAGGTGGGGTGAAGAAATTAAAATTCTCATATAACTTTTTAAAATTTTTTATTTATTTATTTATTTTTATTTTTTTATTATACATACATGTGGGGTACAACTTTGATTTTCAATAATTGTGTAGAATGTGTGGTGGTTAGATCAGTATAGTTAGCTTATTCACCATTACAATATGCACCGTTCTTTGTGTCCATTGACCAATTCCTCATTAGCCCCCTTCTCTCCCTCTCCCTTCCCCTCCCCTTTTCCACCTCTAATTTTCTAAAAGATTAATGTATTACTCTGATTATTGGTTCTTTCTTTGTCTCTGTCTCTCTTTATTGTTCATTTGTTTATTTATGGATTCAGCTCCCAATTATGAGTGAGAACATGTGGTATTTCTCTTTCTGTACCTGGGTTGTTTCACTTAGGATAATTTTCTCCAGGCTCATGCATGTTGCTGCAAATGGTAGAGTTTCATTCTTTTTTATGGCTAAGTAGTATTCCATTGTGTATGTGTACCACAATTTCCTTATCCAGTTATCCATGTATGGACATTTAGGTTGGTTCCATCACCTAGCTATTGTAAATAGAGCTGCAATAAACATGGGAGTGCAGGTGTCTCTTTGACCTGATGATTTCCAATCCTCTGGATATATCCCCAGGAGTGGGATTGCTGGATCATATGGAAGTTCTATCTGTAGTTGTTTAAGGAACCTCCATACTGTTCTCCACAATGGCTGTACTAAATTACAGTCCCACCAACAGTGCAGGAGGGTTCCTCTCTCTCCACATCCTCACCAGCATTTGTTATTAACTGTCTTTTTTATAATAGCCAGTCTGATTGGGGTGAGGAGATATCTCAGATTGGTTCTGATTTGCATTTCCCTGATGATTAGGGATGTTGAGTATTTTTTCATATACCTGTTGGCCATTGGTATGTCTTCCTTTAAGAAATGTCTATTCAGCTCCTTTGCCCATTTTTAATTGGATTATTTGTTTTTTTGCCGTAAAGCTGTCTGAATTCTTTGTATATTCTGGATATTAATCCCTTGTCAGATGCATTATTTTGCAAATATTTTCTCTCATTCTATAGGATGTCTTTTCACTCTATTGATTGTTTCCTTTGCTGTGCAGAAGCTTTTTAGTTTGATATAATCCCATTTATTTTTTCTTTTGTTGCCTGTGCTTTTGGGGTGTTATGAATAAAGTCATTGCCCAGTCCTAAATCATGAAGTGTTTCTCCTGTGTTTTCTTCTAGGAGTTTTAAAGTTTCAGGCCTTATATTTAGGTCTGCGATCCATTTTGAGTTGATTTTGGCATACGGTGAAAGGTACAGATCACGATTCATTCTTCTACAAATAGATATCCAGTTTTCCCAGCACCCCTTATTGAAGAGGCAGACTTTCCCCCAATGTATGTTCTTGGTGCCTTTGTCAAAACCCATTGGCTGTTCATATGTGGGTTGATTTCTGAGCTCTCTATTCTGTTCCATTGGTCCATGTGTCTGTTTTTATGCCAGTACCATGCTGGTTTTGTTACTACAGATTTGTAATATAGTTTGAAGTCAGGAAGAGTAATACCTACAGCTTTACTTTTTTTGCTCAGGATTGCTTTGGCTATTCAGGGTCTTTTGTTGTTCCCTATGAATGTTAGGATTCCTTTTTTCTTTTTCTGAGAAGGTTGTCATTGGTATTTTGATGGGACTTGCACTGAATCTGTAGATGGCTTTGTGTAGTATGGACATTCTTACTACATTGATTCTTCCAATCTGCGAACAAGGAATGTCATTCCATCTCTTAGTGTCTTCTTTAATTTCTTTCAGAAGTGATTTCTTAAAGTTTTCCATCTTGTTTCTATTTTCCTTTAAAAGTTTTAAAGCTATCTCTATCCTTGTGGACTATTTGGCACAATGTATTGAGAACTTTGGCTATAGTACAGGCATTCCTGGATCTGGGTCCTGAAATTGTTTATATTTGGCTGTGATTTGTTGGGCAGTATTTTCCCTCTCTGTGCCTTAGTTTCCTTGTTTGTAAAATGAATAAAAAGTATGGATTCTGGGACAGCTGCATCTGGCATGGACTTCAGGCTGCTTCTACTCATGGCAGGAAGTGGCAGGCAGTACAAGCAGATCACATGGCGAGAGGAAGCAAGCCTCATATAACTTTTTGAAGTTTAAATTATTGATATCAGAACCAGGCAAACAATGAAGTGTGCCACCGCCGCCCGCGGTCCTGAGATGGGGGCTGCAGGCCATCCCCACCCCGGCCTCCACAACCAGGCAAGCAACAGAGCACGCTGCCGCTGCCCGGGGTCCTGAGACGGGGGTCAGGGCCGCCCTGGCCCTGCCTCCACAACCAGGCAAGCGACGGAGCACGCTGCACCCATAGTGGTTAAGAAAGTTCTCGAGGAGGCAGACCAACACAGCAAAATACTTACAACCAAGCTCCATTCCCTGGAAGAGAAACCTCAAAGCAATTAATTTGAGACACAATAGGGAATATATGCCAAATCCGCTCAAAGAATAAAAGGCATTATCTGTCAGTCCTGAAAAATGAGCAAGCCTGAAAAAAAAGTCTGTCCTGTTGTCTTTCTGTTAATTTCTCTTTCTCAACAACCAATAGCAGTGTCTCCCCAGTCATCTGGAAGAACGTCACATACAAATACAATGACTCATTTGATTACCCTATAGAAATATGTCATCAATTCTTTGTATCCAATAAAATTTATTCCTTAAAAAAAAGAATATAGTGAGCCCCCCCAAAATAAGAAAAAAATTTAAAAGGTATTTCTTATCCATTTTCCAGTAATAATAATAATAATAAATAAGTTATAGAGATCGAGTCCTATGGAATATATATTTAAGCATGTAATATAGGAAAACTTTTACACATGTGCACAATAGGCAGGTAAGAGGATATTTGCTGCAGTATTGCTCAAAAAGTAGAAAAAAAAGTAAAAAAAAATAAGTATTCAAACTGGCCATCAATATAGAACAAACATGTAAATAAAGGTAAAAATAAATTTCTACTTCTCTATGGGCTTCAGGGAAAATGAAGAAAAATAGAACTTTAGATTAATTCCAGCGTCAGCTGCAGATCAGAGGATAACAAAGTTGTCTCTCCAACTTACATGAACGTCCCTAAAATCACTACCATGATCTGAATAGTGGTCATAACGCTGGGTAACTGGGAAAGCAGTCAGGATTAAAGGAGATGAAATACAAAGTGCATTTGCTTACAGTAGTTTAGTACATATCACTTTCCGTCCTTTCCCTCCAGCTTGCCTGTCCCAAGGGAAACACCTGAGCTTCTGCCTGAGCCCATCCACCACTTCAGGGATGAGGCAACTCATGTGGCCCTACACCCAGGTCTCTTGGCACAAAAGGAAGATTTCATCTTCCCTATTCTCTTCATCACCGAGAGGGGTCACAGTAGCAGGGGAGTGTGATGAGACCACATCTCAAGCCTTGGAAGCCCATCTTATAAATGGGAGGCTGCTCAGTGTCCTCTAGGGAGGGCACAGGATGGAACCTCATTCCAATCCTGCCAATTTTCTGGAGAGATGACCTAGGCTCTGTGAGCCTGAGCTTGGTCATCTGTGAAATGGCACTGAACATCCCATTCTTACAGATCTCTGTCAGAGGTAAATGAGAAAACTTGCCCAGAGTATGTGGCATGGAGTGGGACTTCAATGGCCCTTTAAAAAAAAATAGGGCTGGAATGTGACTCAAGGCTGAGGCAGGCATCGAGAAAACTCATTTCTCATTGTTTCCCCTTATAAATATATAGATATCGAGCCTAGGGAAGCAAAGAATTCTCTGATGTACCTGAGTTCAAAGTTTTGGAGACAGAAGTTTCTCTATTTTGGGGGTGTTTACAGAAGCTTATAAGGGCTATTTCACGTCATGCCTCTGCGCAGCCCCAAATGCAGTTCCACATGCTGGGAGGACAAGTGTGTCTTTGAACTCACCTGGGGAGCTCAGTGATAGATCACACCAGGGAAGCAAGGTGTGGAGTTTGCATAACAGCTGCTCCCGGCCTGCTCCCTATGCTAATATATTCAGAAGAAAATCCCGGACCAGACCCGCGGTCACCAGTGCAGAGGTCCTCAGATCGTGCATTATTGAGCCACATCACACCAGAATTTAAGCCACCTGCTGCCTCCTTGTGAGGCAAAAATCCAAGAATTACTAGCATCCTTTCACACAACTGTCCACTCTTTCATTAGCTGGTAACCAAATATATCCTGAACTCAAAACACACATCATTCCACGGGAGGTGTTTCATCAACTCATCATGCAAATAAGAGAGTAAGAAGAAAAATTAATACATGGGCCAATTCTAGGTTTGATCTAGGATGAGGTGGCTCCTTCTCATTTACTTTTGAACTTGCTCAAGTTTCAAGGAAAAACTTGCTCAAGTTACAAGGAACTGAAGGTTTTCAACAGTCCTCCCTTGGAGGCCTCATTACCCATTCGGTCACAGAATCTCAGTGTCTCTCTCTCTGTGTCTCTTTGTCTCTCCTCCCCTTCAAATTCAAAGTACCGAAAAGAGTTTTCTACATTCCCTGTTAACATTCTTCACGTCTCAGTAATTCCTTATCCCACTGCACTAACCCATGGCAACTTCGGTCCCACGGTTGCAATAAATGTGCTCTCTGAGGTCACAAACCACCTTTTTGTCTCCACGTCCAATTCTTGTGTAAATACATTAAAATAGGATTAAATTTAATGACCTAATAAAGTACGTATGCTCTCGCAGACTGCTTTTGTCATTAACGATAAATCTTTGACAGTCTCCCAGGCTCTCAAGCATGATGTACTGGGCAGTCTTGGGCAGCCCCCTTAGTGTCCGTCCCTCCACTTCTCATCTGTACAATGGGGATTAGCCACAGCATCTACCTTGTAAGGGTGCTATGAGCATAAAAGCCTCAATACATATGAAAGCTCTTGGTACATAAGAAATTTTAGCCGATTTTTGAATTTCTTTTCGTGTATCATCACTGATATTACTATCGTTCCAGCCATGAGAAA
>NW_007747692.1:11254-12258 GCF_000696425.1 Galeopterus variegatus
CCGGTTAGAGGGAGGGCTCAGGAGCCACACAGCCTGTGTTCAAACCTAAGCCTCACCACTCGCTAGCCCTGCCCTCGCTGTGCCTCAGTTCCCTTGTGTTTAAAGTCAGGCAACAGTACCTCCTCCTCATAGGCTGTGGTGGGAATTAAATGAGTTAGTTCAGGTTAGCACTTGTAACAGTAACAGGTACTAAGGAAGTCACAATAAGTATTAACCATTATTTTTAGTATTATTATCTTTATATCTGATTTGACCATTAGTGTTTCTACTGCCATTTTTATGATNGAACAGTAAGGTTGAAGGTCTAACCATAGGAGAGGCAGCAGCACACACCGGTTAGAGGGAGAGCTCAGGAGCCACACAGGCTGTGTTCAAACCTAAGCCTCACCACTCGCTAGCCCTGCCCTCGCTGTGCCTCAGTTCCCTTGTGTTTAAAGTCAGGCAACAGAACCTCCTCCTGGTAGACTGTGGTGAGGATTAAATGAGTTAGTTCAGGTTAGGACTTGTAACAGTAACAGGTACTAAGGAAGTCACAACAAGTATTAACCATAATTGTTAGTATTATTATCTTTATATCTGATTTGACCATTAGTGTTTCTACTGCCATTTTTATGATTATGTGGATTTTTGTTTATTGCTCTGGGTTGACCTTCATGGTATGCGCTTTTCATTAAAAAGCAATTTACAGGGCCAGCCCAGTGGGACACTGGAGAGTGCGCCGCTTGGGAGCGCGGCGGCACTCCCACTGAGGGTTCGTATCCCATGTGGAGACCGGTTCCCACTCACTGGCCGAGCACAGTGCGGGTGCGACACCGAGGGTTGCGATCCCGTTACCGGTCAGTAAAAAAGACAAAAAAAGGATTAAAAAAAATGCAATTTACATAGCTGTAAGATATTATCTCATTTCTATTTTTAAATGCAGTTACATTTCCATAGTAAAGTTTCTGAAAAAAATATATATTCAAATATTAACATTGCTTATACATGAATACTAGACTTTTAAG
>NW_007747693.1:0-3365 GCF_000696425.1 Galeopterus variegatus
GAGTCTTTCTAGATCTCCGTTCACATCTAGGATTCTCACAATCCCATTTCTTTCACTCTTCAAAAGTTATTTCTCTTATCCATTCACATCTTATTGTGTAAATTACCTTGATGAGAATAACGAATGCAAACTTTCAAAACCAAAAACATAAAGACAATTGAGATGTTGTCCATGAGGCCTGAATAGTTCTTTAATCAAGGCACTTCAAACCCATGGTATGAGCTCTTGCTTCTCTCTGCTATGTGTAAATTTCTTCTCATGGAAAAGGATTGCATTAGAGGAGTATTCTAGCCAATAGCATTGGCTATATAGTATGAACACATATGGACAATATGTTTGTGTGTTCGTGTGTGTGTATATATATATGCACATGAGTATCTATGATATACTATACATAGTCAAATATATAGTAGGTTGTTGAAAATATTTAATACCCATTCATTTTTTTCTTAGTGCAGCCCAAGTATAGTCACAAAGTCATCCGTCTTGAAGGAGTAAGTCTCATGATAGCAAAGACAAAATAGCATCTGTGAAGAATATCAGTTGCTGCAGTGATGCCCCGTACCATCTGGGCCTCCCACTCACAGCAAAGCTTGTTTGCTTGTCTATTCATCTTAGGTTTAAACATATGGGAGGTGTTTTTAAAAGTTGACTTAAATTTTTAAAATATCCTTGGAATTAATTTCATGGTTAATATCTTCACATTGAATAATGAACATGTGAAGCTCTAATCTTTTGCTGAAAATATTAAATAACACCATTTGATAAAATGTTGCATTGGCAAGGTTTAAGGAAAATAACACTATGTTAACTTTCTAAACTTTTTAATTATATTGTTTTAAACAATTTGATTCTAAGTAGATGAATTACAGATATCTTTAGTTAGTACCTGACAAGACTTGGAAAATTTTTTGTGGGAACCTTCTTAGAACTTAGAAAGTCAGTGACCACACAACAAACCACTTTAACCTATTGGTTGAAAACAACAAACACTTATTGCTTGAAATGCTATTACACCAGTCATCTGGGTAGTTCTGCTGATCTGCTCCTGGCATGGCTGAACTTGTCTTGCCTTGCTCATGTGTGTGGTATCAGCTGACAGCTGAGAGTCTAACAGGGCTTCACACTCTAGTCTGGTAGCTTGCTAGATGGCAGCTGGTGTGAAGGGATGAGAGCTATTTTTTCTCATTATCAAATATGGTAGTTTGTGCTCGTTCACATGGTAGTTTTTCGAAATCATGAGAGTATGAAATTTAACTTTCAAATTAAGATAAATATAATTTTCTAATATAAAAGAAAATTGTGTAAATACCTGATATGCGTAAAAGATAAATTTAGGACAACCTAGAGAAATAGAAATGAAGAGAAAAAGTGTTCCCTCAGCAAAATCCAATATCTAAAACACTGTTTCTTACTTTTTCTCTCTTTCTATATACAATGATCATTTGATTCCTTGTCAAATAGCATGTATCAACTGAAAATAACTTGTGTGAAATATAACTTGTATGTTATAACTGAATAAAACATGTGACTTAATAGTGATCGTAAGTTCAATGTAATATAAACATTTCAAATAATTTTATTTTATTTATTTATTATTATTATTTTTTTTTGTCTTTTTCCGTGTCCGGCAATGGATCGCAACCCTCAGTGTTGCTCCCGCGCCTCGCTCAGCCAGTGAGAGGGAACCGGTCTGTATGTGGGATCCGAACCCTCGGCGGGAGTGCCGCCACGCTTCCCAAGTGGCGCACTATCGCAGTGCGCCACCGGGCCGGCCCTCAAATAATTTTATTAGGCTATATAAAATTGATTCCCATATTATTTTTTCTCCCTCACCAAAACACCTGGAAATTTTATTTCTTCTGCCATACTGATGATTTCTTTGGAATTTTATCTAGACACATTGAGTAGAGAAAAGAAGAAGGGCATTTTTAATTTGCTGTGTTCAATAGATTGTGATGTTAGTGACTACCTGGTTTTTATTTTGCTTTTGATACATTTATGTAGACAATTAGCTATAAACACTTAGGACAACTCTAAACACTTCCTTTTTGTTTTTGTTTTGTTTTTCTATCATGGGTGAGAATTCTGTTGAGAAGGATTCAAATATAATTTCTATGCTCAGGAAGAAAAAAGTTCATGGGATTGATAATGTTTCTGATGTCTTTGTAGACAGAATAACACCATGAAATACAGGTTGGGCAGGCACTCTTAATCGTTGTTTTTGCATCTAAGATTTTGTAAAATCTGATCTGTCATTCCTAGGCCTCTGGTGGAGGTGGAGTCTGTCATTGTTTACCTCACTGTCACACTGGAGCTGTGTTAAAAGCACATTCAGAATATAGAACATGTTTTATTTAAATGTCCATTTATGCCAAGTAGTCTGTATTGTACACATGATACGACCCACATATGTACACACATTCAACATCGTAATAGCTCAATAACACATTTATTGGATCTTTAACTCAGTATTACATTTTAACTTCCTTGATTTCATTTGTGTTGTTTTCTCTTGAATAACGATCCATTGTCAATAAAGTATATGTACTAAAACTGTACACATTCTCTTTACAAAGGCCAACTTAAAACAACACCTATTTTATGAAGATATCCTTCTAAAGTCCGTAAAAAGATTTGAACTTTATCCTATCTCAAACACTTTATGGTACTTCTTAATTTCTTCCTTACCCAGTGGCTGCTTACTTTATTGCCCCATTATCAACAGTAAGTTTTGCATCCTTAAAAGCAAGGACTATGTCTTATTGTAACTTCTGTTTGTACTTTCCTAATAAAAATAACACATATGATTATTAATAGCCTAGTCTAGTGTAGGTATCTTATAAGAAAGGGGGATGAAAGTTATTGAGTTACATAGAAGGTGTATGACATGATATGTATATCTTTTAACCTTTACAATACAATTTGAGCTACCTCTTGATATCCCACCTTTATAGTTAAAATATTAAAGATGAGAGAGATTTCTACTCTTTTCCAGCAAGTGACAAATTTAGTCTCCTGAAACATAAACTCCATTTTGTCTCATTGCAAAATATTAATTCCATTAATTTGAAAGACATATTTTAAATGAAACTTATAGACACATTTTATTTATATGTTAGGCAAAAATTCCACTAAAGTATGGTTAACAAGAAAAGACTTTAGTGTTCATTATCTTGCTGACTGTATTCTTGACATTCTTATTACTCAGACTGTAGATCAGGGGATTCAACATGGGGATCAATGAGTGAGTTTTTACACTCACTGTGTAAAACAACTGACTGAGCGCATCTTGAGGATGGTGACAACAATGAACACATAAGACATGAGGATGATGAGCAGTGTGCTTATCTCATTAAAGGTGG
>NW_007747693.1:3904-9142 GCF_000696425.1 Galeopterus variegatus
GTCCATTGATCCATTTGTCTGTTTTTATGCCATGCTGTTTTGGTTATTATAGCTTTGTAATATAATTTGAAGTCAGGAAGTTTTATGCCTTCAACTTAATTTTTTTTGCTCAGGATTTCTTTGGCAATGTGTGGTCTTTTGTTATTCCATTTAAATGTCTGGATGGTTTTCCATTTCTGAGAAAAATGTCATTGGAATTTTGATGGAGATTGCATTGAATCTGTAGATCCCTTTGGGTAATATGGACATTTTCACAATGTTAACTCTTCCAATCCAAGAGCATGGGATATCTTTCCACCTTCATGTGTCCTCTCTAATTTCTTTCAACTGTAATTTGTGTAGTTCTTGTAGAGATCTTTTATCTTGGTTAAGTCGATTCCCAGGTATTTTATTATTTGTGTGTGTGTGTGTGACTATTGTAAATTGGCTTCCTTTCTGGATCTCTTTTTCTGCTAGTTCATTGTTGGAGTATAAAAACACTAGATATTTTTGCTTGTTGATTCTGTATCCTGCAACTGTACTAAATTTGATTATCAATTTTTAAATTGTTTAAATTGCTTTTGTTGACATTTTAGGCTGTTCTGCAAATAGGATCATGTCATCTGCAAACAGAGACTATTTGACTTCATCTTTTCCAATTGGGACCCCTTTAATTTTTAAAATTAGAAGTTCTAAAATTGTGGTTTTCTAATTTCTTTCTTTTTCCTGCCTTTATTTCTTCTGAACTTCCTCTCATTAACAGTTAGGTCACTCTGAAATACAATTAATGTCATAGGAAAGATAAAACAAATAATTGTTTCCTTTAATTTACAATTTTCAGAGTATTGAGGTATACCCCTGTGACCTTTAATTCCAACCATTGATATTTTATTTTTTTCTTCTTTAGAATCTACATTTAAACATATTTGATGCATTTAAAATAATTGCAGTCAATATTAATTGTTATGTTAAAATTGTCTAACCGTAAACCAGTAGGAGCCCCTTCAAATTGTCTCCTAGGACTCTTCTAGATTATTTGATGAGCTGTTGAGGGTCTTCTAGCTTTCACAAATATAATCTGCCCAAGGGTCATCTTGTATATTTGTTACCCTAGAATTCAAATTATCCATTTCTCCTAGAAGCACTAGTTCTGTTTGGAGGGAAGGTTTTCTTTTAAAGGAAGTTTGGAGAACACGATTTTTCATTACTACTGAGTTATAATTTTTAGTGGTACTTGTTTCCAAAGAAAAAACATTATTTCAAACTATATTTCTAATTCAACTTAGGATAAAAAAAAATTGTATTTCCCTTATCTTATTTCAGAGCTGTAACTCTTTTTTTCATATGCTGATAACCTTGGTTTCAATAATATTTAAGTGATTATTTTATTATTTTTACTTATTTTAAATTTTATTACATCTCTTCCTACCTTTTTTAGTTTTTGGTTTATTTTTCTCTCTTCTTTCACACATTTTATAATACTATACAAATGTTTTCTAAATCTTGTCTTTATTCACTTAAGAATTCTGTGGGGAAATCTATAGGAATACATAAAAACCTTCCTTTTTCCATTTTTACGGTTGTATACTTAAATATTTAGATCCATAGTTTATTCAATCACCTTCATATTAAACTTTATAAAGTCAGTTGTTATTATAAATAATGCTTATGAATGCATTGCTTATATATAATATTGCTGGTATAATTTTGGGATAGATTTCTAGAACTGTGAAGGCTTTGAAAGAGGACAAATGCATATGTAATGTCACTCGTACTCCAAATCGCCTATTTTGGGTGTTGTAACTTGTTACGTTCCTATGTATAAAAGTGTATAAAATGTATAAAAGTGCATTTCCCCACAGCTTCACTTACAGAATGTGTTATTAAACTTTTAGATTTTTGCCACTACGACAGGTGAGAAATGGTAATACAGGGCAGTTTTCATTAGCGTTTTTATTATTATGAGTCAGGCGGAACAACTCTTCATATGTTTAAAGGCTATTTGTATTACTTTTACTAGACTATACAATTATATCTCATGTAAATTTTTCTATAGGATTGTCATTTTCACCTCTACTATATATGTTCCAAGTAGTGACTATCTCAGTTTTTCACTTGGCATATTAATTTATTTTGTTATTTTTGCAAATAATTTTTTTTAATACTCATGTAAACTTAATTTTAAATCTGCTTTTAGATCTCTGTTTTACTGTATGAAATGAGAAAGATACATTATTTTATTTTTTTCTTACATGGCTATCTATTTACCCCAATGTGACACTATTTTAATAATAGAAACTTTAAAATTCATTTTAAATTCTTTATGGTTAGATACCTCATTCAATTTTTGCTTTAACTTTTAGAATATCTATTACCAGACATTTGTGATTGTTTAGTCATTTTTTGTAAACATTAACAAAAAGTTCTGAAATCTGGTTCTCCAGTATCTATATTCATTCTGTGTGAATTAGACTAGAGAAAACGTGATTTCCAGACCTCATAAATTTAAGACTCCCAACTTTTGAGTAATAATATTAAAGCACAATCTAGTAATGATGAAATGACTCAAGTAATCTTCCTTAATTAATTTCTATCATCTCCCATACTAATTTCCTCAGAAGTGTTATAAAGAAAAGGCAAAAAAGTTAAGTTTGTGTCTTATATCCTCCTTTCAGCTATTTCTGGACTATCACCTTGAACTTCTCTGTCATCGTCTCTATAATAGATATAATTATACTTGTCCTATTTACTTCTTAACATGAGCTGTTTCAGTGCAAGGCTATCCATTCATAGAAATCACAAAACCCAAGGGATGAAGATATCAGGAAATAAAGATTCTCCCTTTTATCAAACAGCTGTATCTCCCAACAAAGGCATAGTGCTCCTGTGACACACAATAAAAACAACGTGAAAAGCCAAATATTGATTTCCATACATGTTAAATCAGAAAAGCCTTTTATAGGGCATCATTCTCACAGTTTCTTTATTCCCCGCATTGAACGATCTGTTCTGCTTTGTAGTATTTTTGTGTTTGTTTTTAGAGAGTTGGGAAAAAATGATGCTTTATGGATCCAAATCCTGTGGAATTCATCTCAGAATTGTCTGTATTGATGTCTTCAGGGAATTTAAATTAATCAATCCCAGCCATCACAATCATTGACAAAAAAAAAGCATAAAAAATCTATAAGTTTTGGAAAACATTTTAGACTCTGTACCAGTAGTTTATGAATATTGAAAATGTCTTTTGAGATTGGATCAAAGAAATGGGATTTCTATGTGCATTCATTTCCTAAAGGCATCCTTCAACTACTTATTCATTAGGCTGTAGATCAGAGGGTTCAGCATGGGATTGATGAGTGTGTGATATACAGAGGCCACTTTGACTGTTTGTGGAGAGTTTTGGGAGTTGGGGACACAGTAAAGGGAAAGGACGGTCCCGTGGCAGATGGTGATGACAGTCAGGTGTGAGGCACAGGTGGAGAAGGCTTTGAGACGCCCACTGGCAGAACGGATTTTTAGTACAGTCACAAGAATGAAAACGTAGGATGAGAGGATGACCATCATTGTACTCACCTCACTGAAGGTGGCAAAGCCAGAAAGGAACAGGTGGGGGATGTGAGTATCAGAGCTCGACACAGCGATGAGAGTGGTGTACTCACAGAAAAAGTGGTTGATCACACTGTGTCCAGAAAAGTTTAGATGGAGAGTATAACAAAGGAGTACCAAGGTGCTGCTCATACCCCAAAGATATGACCCAGCCACTACCAGGTCAAAGAGCCTAGGTGGAATGATCACTATGTAAAGCAGAGAATTACTGATGGCCACGAGGCAGTCATAGTCCATCACTACAAGCAGGAAGAACTTGGTCACTACAGCCGTGCAGGAGAGGAAATACTGCAGCATGCAGCTAAAGTAGAAGATGCTTTGATCTGCCATGACCAGGTTCTCAAGCAGCTTGGGAGTGCTGATGGAAGAGTTACACAAATCAACTAAAGAAAGATGACTGGGGAAGAAGTACATGGGGATGTGGAGCTTGGGGTCGATCTTGATGAGGACTATCATTCCAATGTTTCCTACCACAGTGATAACATATATTATCAGAAAAACAAGAGATGGATCTGAAGTTTTGGGTAATTTGTGAAAATTAAGATGGCAAAGGTTGTCCTCAGACTCATATTTCTTGCTGCCCTCACCATAATTCTTTTCAGTGCAATGGTGTGCTTGCAAAGAGTTGTTCCTGCCAAAGAGAAGATTCTTGGGGGTGAGTGATAATGTCAAGACTTTGTGTGTTAGAGGAAAGAAAATGAGAAGGAAGAGTTGTTGGTCCTAGTTTACTTGATGGAGAACATGCCTCATGCAGATAGCTGCTACATATATACCAAACAAAGCTGAGTCTTTGAAATGTATTTGCATTTCCATTGCACTCTTTGTTTCCATTAAAAATACTTATTTCATTGCAATCTGTACATCCACATATTTGTTAGTGTCATAGCATGCACATAACTGATACACAATGTTTGCACATGAATGCATGCATTAGTGAAGATTCTGTGAAAGAATATTTGAAATATTTGCCTCAAAGAAGAACATACCCTGCATTTTGCTTCTACACTGGTTTTGCAAATCAACTAAAACCTTTCAGATAATATGTTTCAATTATGAGTATAAAAAATTAGGAAAATATAGAAAAAGAGCATATCAATCTGATATTAGCAACTTATCCCATTAAAGCATCTTCTCTCATCGGTTATCTTAATTGCTGTGGATTTGTGGAGGACAAAGGCCTACTCTTGACCAGAGCAGAATGTGCATTTTATTAGGGTTTATAGGCTAATGGTTAGCTTTTACTATATTCAAGACATTGCATAGTTATGTTGTAAGGTCCCAAGACATATCAGGTAAGAATACTCCTAAGACTAACTAGATTTCATTCTTGTAACAGTTTATTTAACAATGTAAAGTGCATATAAAGACAATATGGATATATATCCATTTCCAAGTAGCAAATTTATTCTATTGTTTGTGAAACATGAGTGTTAACTTCTTCCTTTAAATAGGTTCAGAATTGGATAACATTTATAGCGACTTAACATTAAAAGTAAAATCAGAGACCCCCAATTACTAAATCAGGAAAACACTATTTGCACTTCTTTATAGAAAACCTGAAAAAATTTACCTGCTACAGAGAATCAGATCACCACCCTCCTGTTTCTCTGTCAACTCAGTATGACAGAAGAACCAAGGCTTTCACATCTAAGT